>NW_007729254.1:80142-104413 GCF_000696425.1 Galeopterus variegatus | reverse complement strand
AAAAAAAAAAAAAAAAAAAAAAAAAAAAAAAAAAAAAAAAAAACAAGCAATGAGAGGAAAGGTGTAATGTTGGCTGCTGCCTTTAAGATGTTGAAGAGCCAATCTAGCATGCTTATATGCCCTACCTTAGCTCCATTTCAGAGCCCAGGAAAAGAAAGAGCAGGTTTAGCAAACTCATTTACCTACAGGGATCAGTCCGTTAGCCTAAATGAGAAAAGCCACCAGGGGAAGAAAAATGGGAAATTATATGTATTTGGCACAGATACACATAGATGGCATATTAGATATGCAAGAATATTCTTCACTCCCACCAAGAAATAACGTTTTCTACTAGATTTCTTAGAACACATAGCCCTTTTAGTATATCTTTTGTTTCCTATTTGTGTATAGGTGTGGGAACTGAGAAATATTTCTCTACTAAAAGAGAAATATCAGCACAAAAGCCATCTAAATGGCAGTGACCCTTGGTGTCAGTATGGGGTGGGTAGGGGTTCATGGGGACTGTGATGTTCTAGGGAGAGCATGCCTCTCGTATAGCAGAAGGCTGGTCCTCAGCTTCCACTGTTGGTTGCCAGTTGGCATGCAGGGCTTTGTGTTTCCAGATCTCTCAAATTTTTGAGAGACACTGGCAATCTAGATCTCTAAATGTAATTTAATGATTTGTAAATTTTGGCTCATAACAAACTTCACAATAATTATTAATGTGAAAAATATATTTGTAAATCTGGACTTGATTTCCAATTTGTAACCTCTGCTATAGGGATTATATTTCATGTGTTCTGTCTCCCTATTACTGTATAGCAAATTACCGCAAAACTCAGTGGCTCAAAACAACAAAAATTTGTCATCTCATAGTTTCTATGGTTGGGAATTTGAAGGTAGCTTCGCCGAGTGGTTCTGGCTCAGGGACTGTCATGAGATTGCAGTCAAGATGTTGGCTTGGGAATCTGCTTCCATGATGGCTTGATCATGTGGCTATTGGCAGAGGCCTCAGTTCCTTACCATGTGAGGCTCTCCATAAGCTACGTGAGTGTCCTTATAATATGGTCACTGGCTTCTGAGAGAGAGAGAGAGAGGCCATAATGCCTTTTGTGAGTTGATCAAGTGCTGTTCAAATTGGCCATATTATATTCATTGGAAGGAACTCACTCCAGTCTGCACTCAAGGGGAGAGAAATTAGGTTTCACCTTTTGGAAAAAGGAGTGTCAAAGTACTGTGGGCATATTTTAAAAGCACCGCCCTATGAGTCCTGTTATTTTGTTCTCAAACCTCAGCTCTGGCTTTAAACTCCATGTTTTGAAATCTTTTTCATGTCTTTGAAATATCCCTTGAAATTCTGGTTTCAGTCTTCGACTCCCTACAGCTCACACCCTTGATCGGGGATGGACATATTGCTGACGGGTCTGACTCTGAACATCCACAAACTGAGGTTCAGCTCTTCCAGGCTGTGTGCAGCTGACTCTGTGCGCATGTGTCCAAACAGATGAGGAGAAGAAATAATGCAGGAGTTTACGGGTGTGAATGTAGGTGGATCCCAGTGAGTGCTCTTAGTCCTTTTCCAACAGTAGCGACAAGAGAGCAGCTTTATTGTCCTTTATTTTTCTCAAATGATGATTAATGAATTCTGTCATGCAAATTGCATTTACAAGAAATATGACACGGTCCTTCTCACTTTTTGGAAATTTTAGCCTATATAGATATAACTGAGATTTTTCAGAGACAAGGAAGTTCATGCTGAGTCTCAAAAGACGATAAAAAGTCAGCCAAGTGGAGAAGAGGGAAAGGGGGACTAAAGGACAGTTTCAGTCAGAATAAGAAACCTCTGTAGTTCAGCAGGACTGTGTTCCTTTCTGGAGGCTTTGGGGGAGAGTCTGTTTTGCTGCTTTTTTCAGCTTTTTTTTCACAACCTTGGCTCACGGCTCCCTCTTCCATCTCTAAAGCCAGCAACATTGCGTCACTCTGACATTTCTTCTGTTGTCACTTCTCCCTCTCACTGACTATGGCTGGGAAAGGTCCTTTGCTTTTAAGGGCTTATGTGATTAAATTGGGCCCAACTGGATAATTCATAATAATCTTTTCATGTCAAGATCAATATCCTTCAACAGCTACATAGGTAACTTATTCACTGGTTCTGGGCATTAGGGCATGCACATCTCTGGGGGACCAGTATTTTTTGTTTCTTCTTTTACACTTGCAAGAAGAAAACTAATGCTTGTATCTTGAAACCTATTTTACTAGGGCCAGCAGATTTATAGATGAGTAGGTTTTCTTTAGGAACTTATATTCCTTAGCACGATTCTAATACCTTTGGCCCTGGGTTGTCCTAGCTCCAACAGCTAAAAACACTTCCATCTGGTAGAGATCATTCGGTCATTAGTCATGTTAGTCATCTTTCTCTCTCTCTTTCCTTCTCCTTCTCTTTTTTCATTGTCCTTTCTGTGGTGTGTACCTGCCTTTTGGCAAAAGCCAGTTCAAGTTAACAGTATGTTGACAGATATTCTGTAAGTGGCCAAAGAATCCTCAGTAGGGATAGGAAAAAGACAAAGAGGTAGTACTTGCTTCAAGGAACTCACACAAAAATACAGAAAACCTAGTCAGTAACATTTTTATTCATATGCATGAGCAGATATGTAGGAGATGTGGATTTAAGGTGAATCTTCCCAGTTTTGTGAATGAGTTCTGACTTCAGTGTTGGAGACTGGGATTCAGAATTGGGGGCAGGAGCAGAAGAGATGGTGATGGTCTTCTCTATGGAGGAAATAATTGGTGATAGGTGAGGAAGGCTTAAATGTCTCCCGAGGAGGTCAACCCACCTGCAATCCAGCAGTGGCTCTGACAGTTAAAAAAAACCAACAACACAAAGACAGTAAACTTGCAAAAGACTTTAATGGAAAAGACTTCAATTCTCTTCTAAATGCAGTGGAGAATTTGGAGGGGGGATGTGTTTCCCCATGGTTTTGCTGATGTACACATTTTTCTTTTCTTGATGTTGTCTGCGCCCCCAACCTGATTCCCTCTGCCTTTGTCTGTCACAAGCCTCACAGTTTCAATTCTTTCAATTTTGTAGACTGCACATTTACTCAGAATAGTGTTTTGCAGACAAAAGAGGAATTTGGGAAGATTTTTCTGTGTGATGTGGTGAGTATGGACAAGGATAGACTCACGGTGTGAGGAGGCTAGGGAGAGTTTTCCTGAAATAATGCTAAAATTGCTATTGACTTCTAGAACCACATCCCATCCATCAGTTAAACACAAAGTGAATAGAAAACTGCCGGAAGATAGTTTTGAAAGAAAACACAGTTAGATTCCAACCAAAGTAAACCCTGGAATAAATAACCTGTTGTATAACATGCATATTAATGACTCTGAAGCCATATACTGAAGCTAGAAGGCAAATTTAATGACTCACTTGCAAAGACTAAGAGATTAAGAGTTTAGGGTTTACTGACAGGGGTTAAAACCTTCTATGGTGGTAGGAAGTGGTGGCCAGATGAGAAATGAAGGTGTTATTAGCCAATTCCTCAAAGTTGTTTGCATTCAGTTTCTTGAAGAAGTACTAGAGGAAAATGAGAGATGAGATATAAGAGAGGACAAATGGAAAACCACGGAAATCACTATTTATGCAGAACAATGAGACAGGCTGTATTATTCTTTTACTCTAGGTGAGATTTATATTATTAATGACTCTTTTTTTTATAGTGCCTGTTTTTCCTTGTTTAGTGAATTTAAGGACTTATGAAAATGAGAGTCATGCCTAGTGAAAGCAGACACTTAATAACTTTCTGTGATGTAGTGTCAACAAATCCACTGAAGGAAGCAAACAACCTCCACTAGGACTAATTGGCACCACCAAACTTTTTTGTCCAAAGAGGCTTTTGAACTTCTGGGTCTGAGTTTCAGAGGGACCAGCCTATATTGCCTGTGGCTGCTGTATCTCCTTGCTATATTTCTGCATGATATTTATTTTGACTTTTTAATAATGCTCAGTTTCAAGAATGAAGCTATCTTTGCTGTTTCATGTAGGCAATTGTTTCTATGCTTTGAGAACCATTTAAATGAAATTCTTTTGTATTTGAAGAAATTGATAATGAGTGATATTTATTTTGACTTTTTAATAATGCTCAGTTTCAAGAATGAAGCTATCTTTGCTGTTTCATGTAGGCAATGGTTTCTATGCTTTGAGAACCATTTAAATGAAATTCTTTTGTATTTGAAGAAATTGATAATGATGCTTGGAAAATGTATTTCAAATGCATTGTTATACTTGTAAATAATTTGCCCTCCGGTGGATAATGAATAAAGCCACTGGTTTTGGCAGCTGTACTCTTTTCACGCTCATGATAGTTGTCCAAGGTCTATGCATGATAGATATGCAACAATATTCTCAATAAGGGCTGCTTAAAGTGTACTGTAGTTTTGAGACCAGCTATTTCTCACTGTAGTCTGGCTAAAGTGAATTTAATAGATTAGTGTGTACATTGGGATTTGTAAACTTTAAATGCCTTCAGTGACAAGGTAGGTAGCAAACATGTGTGAAAACAGCCTGCTATTAGAGCCTGTAGAGAACTGGAGAATATATATTATGCCCAAAGGCATTCAAATTCAAAAATTAAAACTTAACAAAAGGTTCTTTGGCTGCAATTCATATCTGTAAGCTGAAACAGAACCACAGGCTCTCAGTGGCCAGCCCTTGTATCTAGCTCAATTTTACATTAGACTGTACCTTCTTTAAGGGACAAGCCCATACTAGATTCATCTTTATTTCACATTGTACATTCTCTAATACTGTTTGCTGGGCAATGGAATATTTTTCCCAAGAAAAGATGGCTATTACAGTGTTTATTAGAGATAAGTATCTTATTACAGTTGAGAGGTGACTGGTTTTGAATTATAACTTTAAACAGTTACAAACATGACTCTCTTACATATGCACTAGGAAGGTGTCAAAGGCTTATTTACTCATTAGTGAGGGAAAAGTAGGATGGCAAATCTAGTTCAAAGAAGAATTTAAGGAACTGAGAATATGTAGTAACTGAAAGAAAGAATACTGGAATTAGATGCAGAATAGTTAATGTTCTACAGGGCAATACAACCATAACCTTGAGGTTATCTTTTCTACTAGGCAGAAATCTTTTGTATGTCTAGTAGACAAAAATAATTTGCAATTTATCAGTCTTCACAAGTTAACATTTAACTTTACAGAGTGTGGACCCTAATCAATAATAAATAGGAAGTCAGAGAAAGATTCTCTCTCTTAGATCAGTGCTTTGCAAACTGATGTGTATAAAATAACCTGGGGATCTTGTTAAAATGCAGATTCTGATAGTCTGGAGTGGGGCCTGAGATTTGTCATTTCTGACAGGATCCCAGATAATGCTCATGCTGCTCGTCCAAGACCCACACTTTGGTAGCAGGACAAGCAGGTAACACTTTAGACAGGTGGGCCAGTCTAAAGTGGACACTTTAGACAATGCTCCAGTATGTCTTTCAAAGGCACATGGTAATCTTTCAGCTTTATTTCCATATTTGGATACTTTTCTAAAAACTGGATTAATAGGGTATTACCAGATAAATATTGTTCAATGTGAGATGAGTTCATTTATGACTTACTCATTCCAGGCCTGAAAATAGAGCCATGCCTGTGGTTCTATTTTGTGTATCTGCTCTCACACTCTTCTTTCGTCTACTGTTTTTCCATATGACTATTATTTATTTTTATAGGAACTACAAACATTTACTGATCAGGTGAATTTAGGGACTAGACCTAGAAATGTATTGGTTTCCCTTCCCCCACGTGTTAGGAACCATAAACGGGAATCTTTCACCAAACGGTGCATCCCATCCTATAATGCAGATGGCTTCAATTCGGTCTATTCATTTCTCACATCATAAAGGCATTTGAAACAGACAAAGCTGTGCATCATCTGTAGGAGAAAGCAATCAGTATGAATAACCACAGATGTTTCCCAAGCAGAATAAATTGGCCTCTGGCCCAGTTGGAATTTTCCCTCTGCAGATAGTTTTAGGTTGTCCATTCAGTTCTGTCGACCCTGAAATGTGTTCACCTTCACTTTCTGACTGATGAGATTCTGTCACTGGATCTTGTTAATGCTGATGAGGAGAGAGTCTTGGCCAAGGGTGAGGAAGGAAGAAGCAGTCTTTCCAGAATGTGTTCCCAGAGTGTCAGCTTCATGAAATGGCATGATGAGTTCTTGAGAAGAAGGGATCCATGGGAAAATATATTTGAGAAACACTGGGTTAAATAAACAGCTATGTTTTTAAAATATAGAACCTTTCAGAACCTTTGATAAGATAATAATGCAGAGTGATCTCCAAAAGTGATAAAAAGTTATTTTTTTAAACATACCATATTTCCTCCATTCTAAGATGCCATTGATTATAAAACATACATAGTGGCTTTTTGTTTGTTTGTGTTTGTTTTTTAGGGGGAAAAAGATTCAGCTAGCAAAATTTTTTGACATTGTAAGATGAAGCTCTATTTTGGAAATGTTAAAATGTGAAAATAGTGAACTTTGGAATTGTTGATCAAAGGGTACAAAGTTTCAGGTAGACAGGAGGAATAGGTTTTGAGATCTATTGCACAGCAGGGTGACTATAGTCAGAATAATGTATTATACATTTCAAAATAACTAAGAGAGTAAATTTCAAATAACTCACCATAAAAAAAAGATAGGTAAACTAGGTGACGGACATGTATATATTAAACATCATGTTGTACTGTCACCTCTCTCTCCCTGGGTGACAGAGATGCAAAGGATTACTCAAAGCCCATTTCTTCTGAGCAGTGAGAAGACCCAAAAGGGTTAACTTTCCAGGAGCCCTCATGAGAGAGGCATTCCTCCTTGGAAAAATAACACTGAACTGGGGTTCTTTCTCAGTATTTATTCTCCCAGCCAGAAAGTTACAGAAAAGGAACATAGGTGGAGTTATGGCTAAGTATAATTTAAAAATAGAAGCTGGTAACATCAGTGAAATAACAAAGTGACATTCCATAATGCAATTTGTAAAAAGTTAAGTCAGTCCACCAACAAAAGCTTGTTCTTAGCAAACACTTTCTTTCCCTACAGAAATTTCCTTAGCATATTTACATAACAATAAAGTAACTTTCTTAACATATCAATCAGTAGGTTAACCTGCACCAAGGACATCTGTCCTTGAGCCAGCAATGTTGCTGTGTTATAATTCTTTATCTACAACAGAGACATTAGTCCAGGGAAATATTCCTGTCTTTTGCAAGCTTAACATTTCTACGTGTAATTTTAAAAAGTTAGGCTAAACCTAAAACTACAGGGCTTTGGAGGTTAGGCCCTGTGAAATACATTTGCTTTATTAATGTTAATGCTCTCTACATTGTACCTCATAAATTTATACGGCTATGATTTGTCAATCGAAAATAACATTAAAAAAGGAGAACTGCTGTGCAAAGGGAGAATGGTTGTTTATACTCCCAGCCAAGTAAGGAACAGTGGCCAGTGCTGCAATTATAAACAGAACCATGGATGTCACTAGTTGAAGGGGGCAGAGGGGAGAGAGTAAGAGAGAGAGAAAGAGAAACAGAGAGACAGAGACAGAGAGAATGATAATGAACTGTGATCATAAATTGGTTCTGTATATGACCAGGCAAAGGGTGAGAGACCTGTGGCCCCATGTGAGCTCTGACAACAGTAAAGCTGGAAACCTAAACATTTAGATGTTGAATGCTAAGGGGCATACTTGAAAAGCAATACAAATCTTGGAAATAAACAAAACAGAAAATACATGATCTGGTCACAGCAGTCTCTTTTTATGGGATGCATATTAGCATCCCAAGTTATTAATATTCTAAGGAGCACAGTTCAGGAGATACAAGTTTAGAATGTTTTTGAAAGGTTGGAATTCATTGTGAGCAGAGACCTGATCATCAGCTAAACAGGCAGAAAAGTAGTGTCAGGAAATCAATAATATGGAGCTCTGTTTCTACTTTCCTTTATCAAAACAAATAATTTATTTGTTTCAAGTAAAAGAGTTTGTATTGAGTGGGGCTTTTGATGACTATGAATCAAATATATTTCAATTTCTAGGTATAACCAGTATTTTCTCATGCTGAGAGTGGTAATGAAATGTACAGTCAATCTTAAACTAATAATCAACTGTAATTCACATTAGAAGTGTAATTGTAAAGGGAACCTTGGTTTATGAATTGCTAATTAGTATTTTCCTGCCTGTGGAGGACATTAGCTTGTCGTTGCCTACCTGGCTGGGGGTGGGGAACCTTCAGATGCTAAAAGATTTATATCCAGCTGTACTTCTTTTTGAACATGGGTGACTTTAAAAATGACCATTTTAGTATCTCCATAGCAAGCTTGAAATAAGCCCCAGGCTTATTTATTCCATGTAGAGTCTTTGAACTAGTTCAGCTGTTTGGATCATTTGACACAAAGCTGACGAAGGGCTGGAAGGAAAGCACTTTTATACATTCTTAATTGAGATGTTTGGGTGGATGATCAGTTTGTGTTATTTCTGAGTAACTTAATTAAAAGTTAATAATATCTATTCTAACTCATTACTTTCACTTTCATGTCTGCTGTGCATATAGAAAAGTAGTATCTTGCAAGGAACACTAATTCTTTAGCCCCATAGAGCTTAACTTCTATCCTTTTTCATTGTTTTCACCACTAACTTCCCTCAGTCTTTTTCAACCTGGGGGCTCCCATATTTCCCTCTGACTGACACTCTTTTGAGAGCTTTGATATTGTAGCCAAGGCTGTTTTTCTCTATTTGTTTGGTATATTTCACTTATGATATATGTTTTTTCCTATTATGAGGTGTTTGCTATCTTTACGTTATGGTAAAAACACCACAGTTATTTGGACTTCTAAAAAATGAGCTGGGGAAGGGGGGGGCAGTTAGTGAGAAGTTAGTAAAGGGCCCACAGAAGATGAATACATTGCCCACTGTGTTTAGAAACAAATCCATTTGCAATCTGGAATAGTTGTCAACTTTTGCAACTCAAATCTTTCTTGATCATTTATAACTATATCCTAGGGTCCTCAGAGAGTGACCATATAACTGCAGATGAAAAACAAAACAAAACAAAACACACTTATTTTTTAGGCATTTGGAAACTCATGAAAATAGAGCTGCTTTGGTCACTCTTCATTCTCTGTTCGTGTGTGGAGTGAGTGCTGAAGCCGCCCTGCTCTGTACCCACTTCATTGTATCCACCCAGTAGCACCGCAGTCAACAGGTCAGATCTCTCAGTCCTCGTCAGAGCTGCATGAAGACGCTATTTGGGAAGTTTGATGGGCAGTGTGTGATGTGGTGGAAAGAATCTGAACTTGAAGTTAGCATGGCTGGGTTTGAGTGCCTGCTCTGTTACTTCCTAACCTTGTGCTGAGGTTAGGCACAAAGAAACACATTCCCTCTTTGTGCCTCAAATGTCCTCTTTAAAATGGGGATATTCTCCTATGAGCTGGTGCTGAATCAGAAGCAATTGAGATGACATATGTTTGTGATGGATGCCATGACATTATCTACTTTATATCCAGGTCTGGCAGTACTTGATCTTACCACTACCTAAGAAATCCTAACTGCACCAAAGGAGCTGTGCTGTTGGTTAAATAATTTTAAAGTCATTTCAAGCTCTAGTTCTTCCCATGATTCAAAAGTCTTGACATTGAGCCCTTCTTACTTTTTCTTCTCAAAGTAAGCTAGAATGCATTCATCAAGCACAGACGATTTCTGCAGTCATTTAAATTTTATAAAGACGTACAAAAGAAGGAGTTTTCTGCTTTAACTACAATGGGGTAGGCTCTTAAAACCTTAGACTTGTATTAACAGAAATATCTGGTGTAATTCCATTTCCAGCAAAAGCACAAAGAAGACAGTTGGGATTTTTTATGAGCTAGAATAGCAGAAGTAATGGTATATTAAACTATAGGAATTTAATTACCCCATTCCACAAATAGAGTTTTCAAATAAAGGAGTCAAAAGGATTTCCAAAGCTATTCTTCTGAACTGTGATATCAAAACCCAGAATACATTTAGTAGATGTAAAATGTGTTACTGTACATCATGAGCCACCACGATGAACGGTAGCACAATAAGAAACACGACACGAGATTGAACACCCAGTGATTAAAAATCTCTTTGCTCTCTTCTTAGAAATACTGCAGTTTGTTTAGTTTTATATGCTTGTCACTGTAAGGATGAGAATTTCTGGAATATTTCCAATGGGTGGATTTCACACTGGGGAAAGGTCTCCCCGGAAATGGAAATGCTGTCATTTGAGGGCTTGAATCCAGACTAGGTGTAAGTAAGAAACGCTGTTAGGGATGAGAGGAATCCATCACCCAGGGGGCCTCATCATTCTTTTCAGGGTCTGAGTGTCTGCCCTTTATAGTGTCCATAAAAACATCATCCTCTCAGCAACGAAGAGGAGGCTGATGCAGGGTGACTCAGGAACTTCTTACTGAAAAGTCTTTAGTCTTTACAAAAACCTTTGTTTCTCCTTCGTATTACAAAAGTGACAATTTCATTGTAGAACATTTAAATAGAGGATAAGGAAGGAAAATAAAGATCACTTGTATTAACACAGTAGCAGTGACCACTCAACATTTTAGCATATAGCCTTCCAGTTTTTCTGAAAAGCCATTTTGCTTCGTCAAATAAGAACTCAGTAAAAGAGAGTCCTGGTTTTGGAAAAAGGAACAACAGTGTTCCTCCATTTATCAAACACTTGTGCTGTCAGGAGAAACTTTACCTTTTATATCTACAGAAGGAAGCATGAATTGGAAGCACTCAAGAAATATGGGGTGTATGACTTTACACTCAGCTGAGCTGCAAAGTATTTTAGTGAACATCATATGTGGCTAATGAGTTTTGTTTGCTTTTCCTTCTTTCGAGAAAAAAACGAGCAGATACCACTTTTTAATTAAAAGATTGGTTTCAATGTATTTTTCCTCAATCTTCAAATTTTGCATTAGTCTTGTCACCACCAGTGAATGCTGTTTTTGTCCAGTCTAATTAATATCCACCCCTCCTACTATTCTCTTTGAAAAAAAAAATTTGTTTTTTTCTTTTTTATTGATTATGCATATTCATGGGGTGCAAAGCTTTTGAGTAAGATCATAAACATCTGCCAGTAGCAAAAGTATTCTAAAGCTTCCCCATAGCATTTGCTCTCAGATACTCATACTGGTAGGAAGTAAAAGGGAAACTGGAATCCGTAAAATAGAATGATCCCTACTGTGTCGTTTTCCTGAGCCTGTACACCTTAGGGACCTGCTAGCGAGGCAGCATAGTACAGTGGTAATTCAGAGTGTAGGCTTTGGGGTCAAATTATGTGGGTTCATATCCGGGCTCTGTCATTTACTGGCTGGGTGATGTTAAAGAAAAATTATTCATGACACTGTTTTTAAAGAACGGTAAGGCAGACTTTATTCAGGACTATTGTGATAGGGACCACCACAATGGGGCTTTGCAGTAGGGGAGAGAGATTGGGCTCAATTCCTAATACAACAAAGAAAAGTGGGAATTTATAGTCAAAGAGCAGGATGGGGGAGTGGTCAGTGCTTGGAGCATTACTAAGAGAAACATTAGGGATAAGAGGGGATTCTGGCTTAACTGACCTAATAGGACTCTTACTGAAGACAGGCCAGGATCATCAGACATCCCCTGGGGGCTGGTGGAAGGTGAGGAACCTGACCAGATAAGGAAGGTGATAGGATAACAAGGTTGGGGGATTCTGGCTAAACTGATTTAGCAGGATTCTTGCTAGAACTGGACAATGCAGAGACGAGCATGGAGGCCTCAAAGTTAAAGCCTAGTTGAAAAAGAGCTCAGAGAAACCTGGCTAGAGTTTGGTCAAGGAGAAAATATTTGTAAGTAACCTTGGACAAATTACTTAACCTTTCTGTGCTCTCGTTTTGTCATCTTTAAAATGAGACTCATAATATTATCTAATCTTGGAGAACTGTTGTGAGACTCAATGAGATGATGCATTATGAAGCTGCAAAGCACAGTGCGACGTGTTCAAAAAATGCCAGCTAGCATATTTCCCGTGATTGTACCCTTAGACATCTAGGTGGCCATATCAGTTAGCACTAGCATCTAGAAAAGGCCCCTGGAAAGATTTTCTATTTCTCCATGTGACCTTGGGTAATTCTCTAACTTTCAACAACTCAGGTTTTCCCTCCTGAAATGCAGACCATGCAGTTTATATTACAAAGGAGTTTTAGATGGAGATAGCATGCTACTTTGCAACATAAAGTGTTTAAACCATAAATAAGAGCGGTAAGGTCTCCCCTAAGAGATGTCAACCTTCTCCCTGGAGAGGAGGAGGAGGCCTCCCCTAAGTTAATAGCATACTTCCCCTGAGTGAACATAGAGAACGTCAAGTTTCAGGAAACAGCTTAGGAAAACAAATGAGAAAATATTGTTTGTGCCAGTGAGAGCACATGAAAGATGAATTCCTGACTAAACTTCTCAAGCAGATTAGGAGTGATGCTGTTCATGGATACATGCACCCTTCCTTAATAACCAAACAAAGCAATAAATTTAAGGTTTCAAATCTTGGCTGCTCCTCCTTATGAGTTCAAGCTTCCAAGAACTCAAGCCAGGTGTTTGCAGTGTGGCTGCAACATAAAGGTATGCTAAGAAGCTAAGAAGCATAACATAAAGGTATGCTAAGAAGCTATTGGAAGAGTTCCCAAAGATGTTGTTTACATCTAGTTTTGATGCATTTTGGATATATCTCCATGTTTGTACACAGGGGCCCTATGTTGGTGTCTACTAGCAAGGTTTAAAACTTCTCTGTAATAAAACAACAGGAGGTACCTTAAAATGGCATACTTTAGAAACATTTAAATGTTTAGGTCTCATGGAAACTTTGTTTTTGGCTGTTCACTTTTTCCTCTCTCAAATCTAATTTAGAAGCGTTGGTTCTTCCAAGATAAAAGTTAATGCTAAATGGGCAGGAAAAGGGGCATTGGATTCTGCTTTTTTGCGAAGGTGGTGTAGCAAATGCATGACCTTGCTGGACTCATAAATACCTTTTTCACAGCTCTGATAGGATCAATTATGGCCCATTTATTCATTCAGTAAATATTTGCTGAGCATCTACTATGTGTCAGGCATTGGGAATTCAACCATGAAACAGGTGGATATGTTCCTACTTTTCTGGGGTTTACAGTCTTGTGGGTTCAGGGAGCGAGGTGGATAATCAAAGGTGTCTTCCGGGGAAAGGCTTTCTCAGTAGTCAAACTGGTTATTTTTAATTTGCTGTTATCTATGCCTACTGATAGAATAGAAGTTACTACTTCAGGAAACTTTTACGTCTCAGTGGGCTGTCTCCATATTGGAAAGCTCATTAGATTGAGTTTCAGGAACCGTTGACCTGTAATTAAGCCCACAATCACATACTCAGAATGTAATTTCTCTGAAGAATCAGAACCCCGAGAGGGGATGAGTCAGCCACACAGATGGCTATGGTCTTTATTGTCTCAGATCAGCGAACCTTCACCTAAGTTATAGCTCTTGCATTTATTTAGCATTTGACATGGGTTTATTCATGTGAGTCTCACAATGATCTTTCAAAATAGGCAGGGCTCATAACATTCCTTAATATAGTCGTGGTATCCACATGGTGCTGTGCACACAATAAAAATTTGGTGAGAAAAGGAATCCCAGATATAGATGCATAAAGGGAGGCTCAGACAAGTTAAATGACTTGCCCAAGACCATACAGCCAAGCACTAGCAGGTGCTGAGCTATTAGATTTCCTGAGTCCTGTTCCAGCAGACTAAACCACTTCTCAGGAGTTTACGGTGTCAGGGCAAGTCGTGACCAGGTGAGGCAGTCGGGGCATGTGCTTAGTGTTCTGGAGAAGCAATTTTTTTGTTACAGAAGTGGGATTCAGGCTCTTAAATCATACTGTCCTCTAAAGGGATTACAAATCAGCCTCTTCTGGTCTGGCTAATGTCTGTGGAATATATATTTATAAAATATTTATAATATATATATTTTAGCCTGCATTTTGCTTACATTTAAAAAAAATTGCCTATATTTATACACCAGAAGCTATCACATGAACATCGATTCCTATCTTCTCTCTGGCAGTCAGATTGCCCTTACACATGGGGACAATTGGCCAGAACTGAGTTGCTATTATCCCATTAGATGGGGTTTGTGATCCTGAATTGGAAGTGGAACTTCATCTTCAGTCACCTGTCTGTCCTTCCTCTACTGATGAGGAGGCTCTACTGGTTAGGAGAAGGGAAAGAGAACAGAGGATTACTGTTTTAAGCAGTGGCAAACACACTGTCTCTCTTGGTAGCCAGAGCCAGAATATGGCTTGTCATGAGACACCAGAAATATTTCAAGTCATACCATTCTATTCTGTTTCATGAATTTTCACTATCCCTTGCTAAAATAATTTTGTGCCCATCAAATAATGTGAATAAATCAAATTAAGTAGATTACTGTAGTTTAGCATAATACTATATGGTATTTAATTTTGTGCTTTGTAATGTGACTTTTGAATATAAACACAGGGTATTGTATTTCCAACCTAGTCTCATTCATCATAGTCTCTGCTCTCTTGATCTCTGCTAATTGCAGTGCTGTTTCCTACTGTAAGACTCAGAGGACTTGGCTTCCTTTTATGACTGGTTTATACTCTTCACTGGCTTCCAACAGGCCGGTGCTGTGTTACTTGGCTGGTTCAGGGGCAATACCTACCCCAGGGCAAGCCATGAAAGGATGGCTGCAGGATAGCTAGACAATCCCCATCTTTCCTGGCATGCACCAAATTCATCTGTCAATAACATGGTGTGAATGTGAATTCTGGGGTTCTGTAGTGTTCAGACAATCTGAGGACAGAAGGAGGACAGTGTGGTATAGTGAAAACAATATGGACTTTGGGGATCAGACACACCTGATTCCAGTCCAGCTCAGAATTGCCCCTAAACTTGCAGATGTTTCTAAACCTAAGTCTCAGTTTTTTTATCTGTGAAATGGGGAATTTAGCACTGGAACATAGTAAGAATTCAATAAATGGTAGTTATTTATTTTATTTTCTCCATTTTACAGACAAGGAACCTGAGACTCAGAATGGTTAAATAACTTTCCCAAAGTCAAGTAAATGATAGATCCTGCCTTTGAACCTGGGTCTCTCACTCCAAAGTCAATGTGCTCAAACTACCGTGTTATGTTACCTTCACAGTGCTTGCCTGTCAGGGTTGTTGTGAGCATGATGTAAAGTGCTCAGCACTGTGTCCGGTGGAATGTAGGCTTCAATAACAGGCAGTGATTATCATTAGAGACAGTGGAGCTCAAATGAGCTTAAATGCCATCTAGAGGTTCAATTACCTACAGATCCTCATTGTGACAGGGATCCCAACTCACAGGTTTATCTTTTCAGCTCCATTTACATGTATAGATGGTTGGTGTCAACTCTGAGTGTGAGAAATGATGATGGTAGTGGTGATGCTTAGTGACTAGAAAAGAAACATGACTTCATTAATGAAAACTTAAAATAGAAGTCTGCTCAGTGCAATGGAGCAGTGAGAATGGCTCTCCCCACTAAACATACCTTTCTCATCAGTTTTCAGTCATGTAATCATCTCCCAGGATTCCCGTTCTTGCCTGGAAAGAAATAGGTGAGAAACTGCAAGCTCTTTAAGCCCTAATATCTAGGAGGGTGTTGCTTTTAGTAATGCAGAGATAAAAATAAAACGGCCCTCTAAAGGCAGTGGTGACTACCCACAGCTCACTTGGGAGTCAGTAAAAACCTCATTTTTCATACTAGTATTCAAGAGCTGACCTTTAAAATCACCACATCTGGGGAGAATGTGTGATTTGATGCAGAACATTTTAGGTCATGCCAAAGGATGAATGTCTGAGAATGTGCACATCAGTTTTCTTCTCCTTCAAGGAGTTCAGAATTGCTTAGGTTATAAAAGTCAGTTCTTGGGCACTTCCAAACCTACAGCATTTGCTTAAGTAGGTCTTCTGTGCAAAGTAGATTAAGCACATATATAAATGGAATGCTGATCCATGTACCTGGTATGAAAATGATGGGTGTGTGTGTGTGTGTGTGTGTGTGTGTGTGTGCGCGTGCTCTCACAGTGAAGTTGAGCCATTTCAAGGTAGATAGTTACATAATAGGTTCAGCAAAGGTAGTGTGGAAAAAGATGGAATTGCTTTAAAAGAACCAAACTCTGTGGATTGCTTTGTTAGAGAGATGTGCCGAGGCTCATACACTCCTCCCAGGGTCCAAGGAGTAATATTGCTGACTATAAAACTAGCTTTTGATTTGTGAAGCTCAAAATACCTGCAAATCTAGAGGCATAAAAAACAGCCTATTTTTATTCATAATACCCTTTCTTAAAGAGCCACAGAATTTTGTGGAAAACTGAATTGGATGGATGGACATCTCACAGATTCATCTCCAGAAGAAGATAGCATCTGCCTGATCTTATGTGTCAGCCTCTGCTAAATGAAGGTCTGGGCGGTGATGCTGACAGAAATTCCTTGTAGCTGCTAATTCTGAGCAGTCTGGGACCTGAGGCACTTTGGTGTTTGGATCTGTCACAGACTCCTCCGTACCCTGACCAAACACAGTTAGCATTTTCCCTGGCTAGTCTCCAGTTGGCTACAATCTTCAGAAATAGCAAACTAAAAAACTTTCCCCCTGACATTTTCAGATGAGGATCCAGATGTCAGAATCAATGAGTTTTCAGTTGCTGCTTGTATTGAAGGAGGCCAGGAGCCACTTAACCACAAGACTGCTGAGCCTCCATAGGAAATACCTGCCAATGAGCCTTCTCCCATGCTCCTGAATGCCTGCAATGGCTCAGGGCTTGACTGTGGCAGGGAGGCTGGCTCCTCCCTTCCCCACTAGCATGGAGGGCCATTGGTTGTTGTTACAAGGAACGTAGAAAGAGGTCAAGGAAGAGATTTATTTGTAAACCTGTAAGTGGAAACCAATTTGATGGCTACCATAGAAGGGTCTCCATCTTGTCAAAGTCTTTACTATTGATAAATAGGCTGGGATTAGTAATTCCTGATCCAGAAGGCTGACACTGATGCTGTTGGCATGGCCTACTGGGAAACTCCTCTTGCTTAGCCAGTTTCTTCTGTCTTTCCTTCCTTCTTTCAATATTTGCTGAGCACCTGCTACAGGTCAGGCAGGGTGATAGAAACCAGACATTAAACTACAACAACAAAGCAAGTCAGACCCTATCCCTCATTTCAGGAAGCTCAGAGTCTGGTGGAGAAGACAGGCAAGAAGACTGGTGATTTCAGTATGAATCCGTGAGTACTACATTGGGGATGGGAAGAGGGCACCTAACCTGGCAGACCAGCAGGAATTAGACAAAGGGTCTGGGCGATAACAAGAGCATTCCAGACAGTGAGAACATGGTACACATTGGCTCAGATGGGAAGCTGAAGAGAGCAAGGTTAGTCTGTGTAATTGCCACTAGTTCCCCAGGGGTGGGAGGAAGAGGGTTGAGGATGAGACTGAAGAAGGTAGAGGCTGCATCATGGAGGGTCTTTCCTGTCATATGAACAAGTTCGAACCTTTACTCTAGGGCAGTGGGATCAGTGAAGGTTTGTCACTGGGCTACCACATGGCCGTTATGACCTGACATTGAGCCCTGGAGATGGATGTTTCTTGGACCTTGTCAGAATTTTAGGGGTGGACCAGTTGCTTAGGTGGCACTGATGTTAACTGAATATGTGACATTCCTGTTAGTCCATGAGTGGGAGGAAGAGGTTAGGGGATGTTTCTTTTTTCTTTTTCTTTTTTTATTTTAGAAAATACCATTAATGCCCGGTGTAGGAACTAGTAAATGTTAAATGATAGCAAGTCAGGTGGCCTTCTTTGAAGTTGAAAAGGCTGCCAGATAAGCTGATGAAGGGACAATAAAACTGAAATGGCCAGAGGGCACTTAAACAAAAATCATCCATTTATTCTTGAGAACCACCAAAAAGATATAGAAAACAGTTAAGAAACACACAGAAAAATTCCAAGTGAAACAGTGCTGCTGAAAATTGCCTATGTCAACGTATTCTTCAATAAAAGTTGTTTTCTGCTGATGCTATTTTTTTTTCCCTCTATGGATGTTCCTCTTATATTTGATGATCAATTTTCCACAAGGTTTGCCATAATGTTTCCTCAGAGCCGAGGTTTTTACATTTTAATTCACTCAATGGCTGTTCTTAACCCAAGACAATGTATGCTGCTTTCACAATTCAGGGTCATCATTTTCAAGCTGACGTTACTCAAATCCCGACCCTTTTACTCTTTTCCTCCAGTTGTTTATCTGTCTTGGCAAAAGAGCCAGTCTGTACTGATTCCTGCGGAGCCTGCGATCTGGTACATTCCATAATTTATGCTAGACTTACCTCTACCTTCTTATGATGTTCATTTCAGGTTCCCTTAAACCACCTCCTCTCACCCCTGCCTTCTCTCAACACCTCGGGCCTCTGTTCTAGACCAAGAAATATACTTCTCTTTCTAGTAACTTCTCTTCCCACAGCCATCTAGGATCCCATTTCTCCTTTAAAGTCCAACACAAGCTTCATATTATTTATGTCCTGAGACAGATAAGCAAACACAATGTCAAGACAGAGTGAGAAGTTTGTGGTAGGATTAAAAACAGGAAAGCTTCATTATTATTTTCATGAGTTTTCTCTCTCCATCCACATTGTGCTTTTCTTGAGCATAGTGACCATCTCCTTAGCTACTTTTGTAATCTCAACTCGAGCTTTGTACAGTAGAATTTAATACATATAATTTAAAAAATGTGGTTTGATTCAATTGCAACCTGTCAAGAGCTATGGTATGTGAGAAAGGCCCTCACCTGTCCAGTGCCAGAGGATGGACATGCAGACATGAGGTACAGTGAAGCAAGACTTTAATGACGGCCTTATCAGGTTCTGGTGTCAGAAGGGCAGGCACATGGAAAGGGCTGTAGCAAGCAATTTATTCCCTAGTGTGCAAGCCCCTCCTTGCACTTCCTCATTGGCTGAGAGTACTATGGTTGCACAACCTTCCTGAATGTTGCCTAAGATTACCCTGATTTATTACCCCCTTGTAAGAAATTTCTTTGTCTGAGGGCTCAGGACAAGCCCGTGAAACAGGCCCACGTAAGCCCTGTGAAGGGAGAAATAAAACACGCTCAGATAATTCATTTCTGAAAATGACTTAGATTATTTTCTTACATGGTGTTTTTCATTTAGAGGCTCAAGGAGAGTATATGGTAAAAAACAAGAATAGAAATCTAGGTGTAGTCATAGTCCCATAAGGCATTTGGACTGGTTTTACTGGAAATCTATACAGTAACTGCCCAAATCCGTGAACACTTGAGTAGTGGCTTCCTTTTGCCAAGGGGAGGCTTCAAGACGTAGCATGAGTGGCCTGTGATTGCAGAGCAGCTGTAGTCCCAGGACTATGTAACAGAAGATCATGTTGGTGGGAACTAAAACCACGGACCAACACTAGGACCAACACTAACGTCTTCCAGCTCGAATTTTTTGGCATTTTTTACACTCTTATTTTACATAGTACTATCCCAGGGCAAAATAACATAGCATGCAAAAACACCCTTCCTGCTATCTCTTGAAGCCCAGCCCTAGAGTTGCCCCAGAGAACTCTCCCTCTCAACCTTACTCTGCAAAACAAAGCATTGGAGTAGTCTTTGACATCCTAGTGTGAATTGGCTTTATGTATGCCTCTTGGGAGTGTTTGGAGTTTAAATGGTTGAAGAAACAACACCACAAACTGACGTCCGGTGGGAAGTTCTCTGCCCTAAACTGATGTCTGGTGTGAGTTTAAGTGAGTATTGTAGTGGGGGAAGGGAGCATTTCAGGGGTAATGAGACCTCCCTGGCTTAAGCAACTCAGCCTCCCTTACCACTTTTGTTTCCTAACATTGATTTTTATTGCCTTAGTATTTCTAAGCCTCATTCTTGTTCCAATTCTATTATCATTTGCAATTTAATCAAGATTAAGGAATCTTGGCTGAAGATAGGAATACACTTGCTTCTTATAAACTGAAATTTTGATATAGCTACAATTCAAACTCTAGTAGCTGGGGGTGGGTGGTAGAGGGGCAGGTAGGAGGCGATCTTGAGTGGTCTCTACCTTTTCAACAACTTTGCGTGTTTATACTTTGACATGCTGGTTTGAGGTAAGATGGAAAAATCTTAGCAAGAACACTGTGAAAGGAAGGCACAGAAATGTGGAATGCCATTTACGTGTTTTTGTCTGTACTTACCAGAGGTGCAGACCCCTGAGGTTAGAACCTCGTAGAGTGGCATTCTTCCTTTCTGGGATTTACCCTTTTGTTATGACATGGGCACCTAATAGAATGAATGCTTGCTAGACTTAATGTCAGAGCAAGGTCCTAGAGGTCTCAGCTCTAGAGGCATTGAGCCTTTATTTGCTAGATCATGAGGGAGTGATGGCGGTGGTGGGGAGAGTGTAGGAGACAGAACCCAGAAAGGGGCTGGGGCAGTGTGGGTGATGGGAGTACTTGAGAAGTGTGAGGTAATAGCTATTTACACCTATTCTGGAAATATTTCAGTATTTCAACAACAGGAACTGCTGTGCCGGTGTGACTGGCTAAGAGTGGCCCTGCATCCATAGGTGCAGTTACTGATAAGGAAGAAATGTTGGATTTGAAGTTGGGAAACTCGAGATTAATTCCTGGCTCTGCCAACCACTAGTTGTGGAACCTGGACACACCACTTGAACTTTGAGTCTCAGTTTTCCCATCTATAAAGTGGAAATAATAATATCAGCTCTACTTCACGGTGTTATAAGATAATGTATATGAGAACACTTTGTTAACAGGGGGTGCCTTCTGGCTAAGTTTTCCTATTACCTTGATGTTGTAGCATCATTGTTGAATTCTGTTGATTAGTGATAACTTCAAGTATAGAAGCATTCACAGTTCTTTACCCAAACAGCAAATATTATATTTCTGTGCTTTTTGAGATGTTAGGTTTGTTTTTTGTATATTTTTCTTTCTTCCCTCTTATATTAGGGTGTGGGATTGGAAGGTACATAACTAAGCTGTGTTAGAATTGTGTACAAGATAAGAATAGGATCTGAGTGACAGCCTGACAGATTCCCTTATAAGAAAAGTATATCCAATTTAGCACATAACTTTTTGTTAAGTTCAGTGCATCTCAGTCAGGGCTCTTCAATCTCTGCTAACTTCTTGCTTCCTACCTGTGTGCTGGATATGTGGATAACGGAATTCTGGATGTGAAATGTATGGGATTATTTTAAAATTTGCGCTACCAATACGCAAGATCAAGTTTTTAGGGAAGCTTATAGAGAAAATGTATCACTCATTCATTCACAGGAATTTATTTAGTGTGTAAGCCAATTTCCTGGAGAAAGTGAAAGAAGTTGGACACTCGAACTTCCCCCGAAAAGTTTGAGTGTACCATTTTTATCTAATTTATGAATACAGAATGACTCAGGAAGAGGTTATGTAATTATTTCTAGGCATGCAGGGGGTGTGGCAGGTGAGAGGCAAGAGGGAAATTGGAGCAGGAAATTTCTTTCCCATCAAGAGTTCCTTTTCAAAGTCATACATGTCTTTAATTGGAGTATGTGACCTTAGCAGGAGATTCAAGGACCTAGCATCAAACATAAGAAGGGTGTTGCATGAAGTGCTTTTGTAAATCACCAGGTGGGACTGTTACATATTTTGCTGGTGTGATTCTGTGTCTGTGGACATGGTTCTCTCGAGCTTTTACCGCTTTCCATCCGGCTGTGCCTGAACTCTTGCGAGAATGGTGTAGTACCAGTAGTGATCGGAAGATGGCAGCATTGGGCACCCTATCTCATTTTCCTGAGCACATTCTAGAAGCTATGTTCCACAGCCCTGTTTGGATTTCAGATTGTCACTCATTTTTTTTTTTTCTGCTTAGTGAGTATATGTATGTAAATAATTCTGCTTTTCTTCTATGGCAGAGGTACGATCTAGCATTCCTGTTTGGGTTTTCACTTAATGATTATATGTAATTATTTTCAAATAAAAAATTTATAATTACATATTATTAGTGGTATGCAAGATTTGGAACTCGTGAACATCAGCTTTGATGAAAGGTACCCTTCAATTTGAGAGGTATTAGTCTTAGTGTTATTATTTGTTTCTGTTTAAAAGACCTTAGTGGGCAACAAACTGCGATTCTCTTTTGCAGATATTCTTATAAGGCTTGGGGTATTTTTTTTTTTTTCTTTCTTTTTTTTTTGGATAATAGGTAGGATATTTGTTTGGTAAATCTCTAGGGAATGTATTATAGATCCAAATCTGGAGAATTCTCTGAGAAAACAAGTTATATTTAAAAAAAATTTTCAAGAAGTAATTATCTTTGAATTCTGAAGGGTCTTCAAGGGGTGATCCAGTTCAACTCTAATCAGGCTTTGCATTTAAAATCAGACAGTACACATGTGCCCTTGCCTCCTCCTGATTAGTGATCTTGCCCTATGCATTTTGAGGTCTTCATCAGTATTGAGAACAGAAAGAGAAAAAATTATCCTGAGCAAGTTCGTAATTCAAGTTTTACTAACACCTGAGGTTCAGGTGCAATTTACCATTTCTCTCTATCTGTTAGCCACACATGGAGCTGCAAATGGAAAGCCATCTCAAAGCAAAGGTCTAATTCTCAGAGGAGAGTGGGCTGTAGAAGCAGCACCTAGGGGCCTTCTTTGGTTGAGGACAGCAAGAAACCAAAAGGAAAGATAGGTAGGAAATGAGCAGATGGAGCTGAGTAAGGGCGGAGTTTCTGGAAGTCCTCCCAGATGAGGTGTGGGACCAGAGAGCATTCTGAGCAGTGGGAAGGAAGATTCACCATGGCTCCTTCCTCTGAGGTTGCCCTGATTCTAGAAGCACATGAACCGAAGACATACTGGGTGATAGATTTAGCTCTGAATCTTTAGCTGAATTGGTGCAGGCCTTTTAATTCCTGCTTTAAAATAGGACAGGTTTCCAAATCTATGTGAAGACCGTGTGCGTGGCACTACAGATTTTCTCAGAGGCTCTCTCAGCCTGTTTTGATTTGGATCATAACCATGACCATGCATTATGTATGCACTGATGTAGTATAAGGAAAATTAAAAATGCACTTAATTGGCTGACCTAAATGCTCCTGTAGCTAGCTTCATATGTGTATTTTCGATGCTTTTGAACGTGACAGCACATTTTTTCACAAACTCTTCTATATTCAATGTTAGAACTCCAAGGATTTCATGTTATGTACTATAAATGCAATGTAAATTATGAAAATTAGCCCACTAAGAAGATACCATAAGATTCTAGTTTTCCTCTGTTTTAGACTTTTATTTCTCCATTATTTGGTTGTAAAGGAAAATCATACAAGTATTAATGTTTTATGTAGAAACTTTAAAATGTGACAGATATCAATGTTAAGCTCTTTAAAATACTGAGCTTTAGATCTCCTAAACGTCACCATCTAGTTTGGTCCTGGATAAATCACTTCATCTTCCTAAACTTGAGTTTTTCTTTTGGTAAAATAGGAGGGCTCTTTCCAAGCCTTTTGTCCTATGACTACATAATTACTTCTCTTCATGGTACCCAGGATTGTGCAAATGTTTCTGGATGGTAGACTTGAGGGCTGTATTTTAACTTTTCAACCTATATTCACACCTCTTATCTTGGTACTCCTCATGAGGCCTCTGATATTGACGTCTCCCAATCCCCTGCCATCCCTGGGTCAAGTCATATTCCTTTGCACTCACCACTCTTGTCTCCTGGATGCCATTGCCTTCTAACTGGTCTCTCTGCTTCCACTTTTGCCCGCCTACCATCTATTGTCCACATAGCACCACCACGATCTTTTGAAAGCTAAATCCGAATATGTCTTTCTCCTGCCTCCAATAACTTCCCATTGCCCTTGGAAATACAGATCTATCCCTGCCTCAAGGCCTTTGCACTTGCTATTTTCTTTGCTGAGAAAACTCTTGCCCCTAGATCTTTGTACCGTTTCCTTTTAAATTTCTTTAAATACCTGCCTGTTAAGCAGCTTGCACCTTAAATACCATCACTTCAGAGAGGCCTTCCTTGGTCACTCTGTCTAAAATAGTCATGTCTCCTGCTTAACATCTGACACATGACATGGTTTTATCATCTATAGAGCATATTCCACCTGAAGTTCTCCTGCCTATTGATTTTTATTGTTGTTGTTGCTGTTGCCTGTCTTCATGTGTTCTTCATGGGAGCAGGGAC
>NW_007729254.1:77792-79709 GCF_000696425.1 Galeopterus variegatus | reverse complement strand
CCACCACGATCTTTTGAAAGCTAAATCCGAATATGTCTTTCTCCTGCCTCCAATAACTTCCCATTGCCCTTGGAAATACAGATCTATCCCTGCCTCAAGGCCTTTGCACTTGCTATTTTCTTTGCTGAGAAAACTCTTGCCCCTAGATCTTTGTACCGTTTCCTTTTAAATTTCTTTAAATACCTGCCTGTTAAGCAGCTTGCACCTTAAATACCATCACTTCAGAGAGGCCTTCCTTGGTCACTCTGTCTAAAATAGTCATGTCTCCTGCTTAACATCTGACACATGACATGGTTTTATCATCTATAGAGCATATTCCACCTGAAGTTCTCCTGCCTATTGATTTTTATTGTTGTTGTTCCTGTTGCCTGTCTTCATGTGTTCTTCATGGGAGCAGGGACTTTGTTGTCTTGCTCATCGTGTATCCTGAGCATCTGGAGCAGTGTCTGGCATATAATAGTTGCATAAGAAGTGTTTGTAGAACAGACAAATAAATGCGTGGATGAATGTCACAGGCAGGAGCGCTACAGCCCAGAAAGGGTGTAGTCACATGGCTAATTAGAAGCAGAGCCTAGACTAGAGCTCAGGTCTCCTCATGTGTTTCTTTCCTCCGGGTCATGCTGCCATACACAAGCCTGATTTCGAGATCATTCATTCACTGTCATTTATTCACAAAATGCTCATTAAGCTCTTACTATGTTTTAAAGATTTTTCTAGATCAGTTGTTCTCAACCAGGGGTGATGTCACCTCCTGGGAAATTTTGGCAATGTCCGGAGACATTTCTGGTTATAAAAATAACCAGAATGTTACCAGCACCTAATGGTTAGCCAGGGATGCTGCTAAACTTCTTACAGTATATACAGGACTGCCCCCCACAGTAAAAAATTATGCAGTCTAAGCTTACAATAGTGTTGAGGTTGGGAAACCCTGTTCTAAATGAACAGACAGAGATAGCTGCTGAGGAGTTTAAAGTCTCATGTAGGGAGACAGATGAAAAATAATACGTATCATACACACAGAAATTACAGACTATGTCAAAAAGTGGTGTGATGGAAAAGAAAGAAAAGGGGGAACAGAGTAAAAAGGAATGCTAGTTGTGTTGGGGTTGGAAGGGCTGTCATTTTAGCCTCTATGGGAAGTGAGTCAGGAAAGGAAATTTTGCCTCNGTTGGAAGGGCTGTCATTTTAGCCTCTATGGGAAGTGAGTCAGGAAAGGAAATTTTGCCTCTGGAGGTTAAGCTTCATGACGTGGGTAACGACCCAGGGCTGCAGAGCACTGGATCACTCAACTTCAGAGATGATCCTCGCATTGAAAACATATAGAAAACCCTTCTGAACCAAGGGACATCTTAACCTTCAGGTAAAAATCGAGCAAACTGCCAGGGCTAGAAATAATAATTATTTTCTACCCCTTTTCAGGAGTGTTTAAATTCTCCTCCTTCTCAACACCTTCAGTTCTCTATCATCACTACTGCAGGACAGTGTTAATTTGATGCAATTTTTATTGCTTGTTGTCAGCTTCTCACTTTTCTCTCAGAGCAAAAATAGTGTGATTTCAGCCTCTCTCAATAGCACCGTGAGTTTTGTTAGTTGTGCAGAGATTTCTCTGTCGGTCTAGGTTGATTTCTTAAACCCAGAAAGGAACTGCAGATTTTAATATCTTGGGGAAGCAGTCGAAGTTGATGCTGATGAAACTCAGGCCAATGAAATGGTTATTTAGATATGTGTATATTTCTTTATATGTGTATATATAATAATACACACACTTTTATATATAAACCCACACATGCATATACATATGCAAACATAGGTATACTTTTAAGATTTCACTAAAAAATCATACCAAAATTGTAGTTTTGGTAATTTGGTAGACATACACATGTTCTTGCTTTCTTGGTTTCTCTCTTGTTTTTTTTT
>NW_007729254.1:76689-77409 GCF_000696425.1 Galeopterus variegatus | reverse complement strand
TTGGTAATTTGGTAGACATACACATGTTCTTGCTTTCTTGGTTTCTCTCTTGTTTTTTTTTCCCTCCATGATCTTTAAGGCTTAATTAGTTATTTACCAAGCCATTTCAGATTTTCTTTTCTATTTTTTTATATTACTTTTATCTATTTTTGTTTTATCATTATACAATGTAAACATTTTTTTGTGGCCCTTTAACAATTTCTCCCTTATTCCCCCTCTCCATTCTGGTGGCCTCGGTTCTGTTGTCTCCTTTTGAAAATTCAAGGAAATATTGTGGTGGTTGTATCTTTCTTTCTTTCTTTTTTTGTTTTTTTCAGCTTCCATTTAGGAGTGAGGACATGCAGTATTTCTCTTTCTATACCTGGCTTATTTCACTTAATATAATTTTCTCTAAGTTCGTCCATTTTGCTGTGAATGACAGAATTTCATTCCTTTTTATGGCACAGTAGTATTTCATTGTGTGTATATACCATATGTCTTTGTCTGGTCATCTGTTGATGGACATTTAGGTTGATTCCAACTCTTGGCTACTGTAAATAGAGCTGCCATAACAATGGGAGTGCAGGTCATTGAGGAGAATGTTGTTTAATTTCCATGTGTTTGTATTGTTTTCAGAGTTTTACTTGTTATTGATTCCTAGTTTTAATCCATTGTGGTCTGAAAAGATACTTGAAATTGTTTTAATTTTTAAAATTTGTTGAGACTTGATTTATGATGTAA
>NW_007729254.1:73130-76639 GCF_000696425.1 Galeopterus variegatus | reverse complement strand
GAAAAGATACTTGAAATTGTTTTAATTTTTAAAATTTGTTGAGACTTGATTTATGATGTAATGTGTGATCTACCCTGGAGAATGTTCCATGTATTGATGAAAAATGATGCAAAAGTTCTCAATAAAATATTAATGATAAGAATACAGCAACATATTTAAAAAATTATACACTATGATCAATTGGGACTTATCCCAGAGGTGCAAAGATGTTTCAACATATGCAAGTCAATAAATGTGATATACCGCATCAACAAAGTCAAAACAAAAACCATATGATTATTTCAACAGATGCAGAAAAAGCATTTGACAAAATTCCACATCCCTTCATAATAAAGACTCTCAGCAAATTAAGTATAGAAGGAAAGTATCTCAACACATTCAAAGCCATATATAACAAACCCACTACCAACATCATCCTGAATGGAGAAAAGCTGAAAGCTTTTCCCTAAAGAATGGGAACAAGATAACGATGCCTACTCCCACCACTCCTATTTAACATAGTATTGGAAATACTAGCCAGAGTGATCAGGTAAGAGAAAGAAACAAAGGGCATCTTGATTAAAAAAGATGAAGTCAAACTGTCCCTTTTTGCAGATGAAATGATCCTATATATAGAAAAACCTAAAGACTGTACCAAAAAACTCATACAGCTGATAAACTATTTCAGTAAATTTGCAGAAATCAAAATGAAAATGCAATAATGAGTAGCATTTTTATACTCCAGCAACGAACTAGCAGAAAAAGAAATCAAGAAAGCTAGTCCACTTACAATAGTCACCAAAAAAATAAAATACCTAGGAATCAATTTAACCAAGAAGGTAAAAGATCTCTACAATGAGAATTGCAAAGAGCTGCTGAAAGAAATTAAAGAGGACAAAAAAAGACATTCTATGCTCTTGGATTGGAAGAATTAACAATGTGAAAATGTCCATATTACCCAAAGCTATCTACAGATTCAATGCAATGCCCATCAAAATACCAATGACATTCTCCAAAGAAATAGAAAAAATCCTAACATTCATNGAGTCCCTTGAAGATTTCTTGCAGGGATGGTCATGTGGTAGTGAACTCCCACAGTTTTTGTTAGTCTGGAAAATACACTATTTCTGCCTCATTTGTGAAGGTAGCCTTGCTGGGTATATTATTCTTAGCTGGCAATTTTTTTCTTTTAGTATTTTCAATGTATCATCCCATTTTCTTCTGGCCTAGAGAGTTTCTGTTGAGAAGTCTGCTATTAGTCTAATAGGGGCTCCCTTATTGGTGACTTGATACTTTTCTCTTGCTGCTTTTAGGATTCTCTTTGTCTTTGAGCTTTTCCAGTTTGACTATAGTATGTCTTGGAGAGGATATTTTTGGGTTGAATCTGGGGATCTTTGAGCCTGCTGAGTCTGAATGTCCATGTCTCTCCCTATACCTGGGAAGTTTTCTATTATTGTCTTGTTGAGTAGGTTTTCCATGCATTTTCCTTTCTCCTCTCCTTCTGGAAAGCCATGATTTGAATATTTATGTGCTTAAGGTTGTCTGCTAGCTTTCTTAGATTTCCATTTAAAAATTTTATTTTTCCTTTTTTTNACCTAGGAATCAATTTAACCAAGAAGGTAAAAGATCTCTACAATGAGAATTGCAAAGAGCTGCTGAAAGAAATTAAAGAGGACAAAAAAAGACATTCTATGCTCTTGGATTGGAAGAATTAACAATGTGAAAATGTCCATATTACCCAAAGCTATCTACAGATTCAATGCAATGCCCATCAAAATACCAATGACATTCTCCAAAGAAATAGAAAAAATCCTAACATTCATGTGGAACAACAAAAGACCCCAAATGAAGAATGTATATTCTGTGGTTGTTGGATGAAATGTTCTGCAGATATCTGCAGGGTCCAATTGGTCTAAAGAGTAATTTAAATCCTGTGTTTCTCTCTTGTTTTGTTGCCGGGATGATCTGTCCAATGCTGAGAGAGGGATATTCAGGTACCAAACTATTATCATATTGGGGTCTATCTCTTTCGACACCTCAAATAACTAGAAAACAAGAACAATCAATCCCAAAGTTAGTAGACAGAAAGAAATAATTAAGATCAGAGTAGAATTAAATGAAGTAGAGACCCCCACAAAAAGATACAAAAGATCAATGAAACAAAAAGTTGGTTTTTTGAGAAGATAGATAAAATAGATAAACCCTTAGCTAGGCTAACTAACAAATGAAGAGAAAAGTTCCAAATAACAAAAATCAGAAATGAAAAAGGTGACATTACAACTGATACCACAGAAATACAAAGAATCATTAGAGACCTGTAGTTTTCTTTTTTTGTTGTATCTTTGTCTGGTTTGGTATCAGGGTGATGCTTGCCTTATTGAATGACTTTGTGAGAATGGCTTTCATTTCAATTTTTGGAATAGTTTGAAGAGAATTGGTATTAATTTTTATTTAAATGTCTGGTAGAATTCACCAGTGAAACCATCCAGTCCTGGGCTTTTCTTTTTTGGGAGACTGCTGATTACTGCTTCAATATTTTTGCTTGTTATTGGTTTGTTCAGGTTTTCTATTTCTTCTTAGTTCACTCTTCACGGTTTATATGTGTCCAGAAATTTATTCATTTCCTCCAGGTTTTCAAATTTGCTGGTTGTTTATAATGGTCTAATAGTGTTTGCTTTATACATCTGGGTTTTCCAGTTTGGGTGCATATATATTTTTTTCTTGTTTCTTTATGTTGTCTACCTGAGTCTTCTTGTATCTCATTGAATTTTCCTTCAGATTGTTGCTTGGAATTCCTTTATTTACCGTTATATCTTCTTGCTGGATAGATTCCTTTATCATGATATAATGTTTCTCTTTGTCTCTTTTTATGGTTTTTGATTTAAAGTCTATTTTATGTGATATAAGACTAGCTATTCCTCCTTGTTTGGTTTCGATTTGCATGGTATATCTTTTTCCATCCCTTCTCTCTTAGTCTGTGTGTGTCTTTACAGGTGAGGTGAGTCTCTTGTAGACAGCATATAGTTGGGTCTAGCTTTTTAATCCAATCAGTCAGTGTGTGTCTTTTGAGTGGGGAATTTAACCTATTCACACTTAGAGTTGTTATTGAAATGCATTGTCTTAATCCTGGCATCTTATCAATTTTTGTTTGGATGTTTTATATGTCTTTTGTTCCTTTCTTCCCCTTTTTTTTGGTTTGTTTTTGATGTGTGTTTTTTTTTTTTGAGGTAGTAATATTTAGTTTCTTTCCCTTTCTTGTTTGCATTTTTGTTCTACCAGTGGGTTTTGTTCTTTCTTGCATGTTTGTGGTAGTGATTATTGTTTTTTTGATTCCAGATGCAGGAGTCCCTTGAAGATTTCTTGCAGGGATGGTCATGTGGTAGTGAACTCCCACAGTTTTTGTTAGTCTGGAAAATACACTATTTCTGCCTCATTTGTGAAGGTAGCCTTGCTGGGTATATTATTCTTAGCTGGCAATTTTTTTCTTTTAGTATTTTCAATGTATCATCCCATTTTCTTCTGGCCTAGAG
>NW_007729254.1:69769-72604 GCF_000696425.1 Galeopterus variegatus | reverse complement strand
CATACAGACCGGTTCCCACTCACTGGCTGAGCGAGGTGCAGGTGCAACACTGAGGGTTGCGATCCCGTTGCCGGTCCCAGTCCGGTGCAGGCGCGACACTGAGGGTTGCGATCCATTGCCGGACACGAAAAAAGACAAAAAGGAAAAAACAAACAAACAAAAAAAAACAGATTGAGAAATGAATGAATATATCACAGTGATAATGCCATGAGAATATTTACCAAATCATGTTTCAGTGACATAAATAAATTCAGGCAAATGTGGAAAAATAACTTGGAATCCAGTAATCCCAAACTTATTTTGCAGTTTGTTCACTGAACAAACATTTGTTTAGTACCTACCAGGTGCCAGTGCTTGGTAAAGAATTGTGGTAAAGAAAAAAGAGAGGAAGCATTACTTCCTTCTGAAAGGAGAAGCATTTTGCATTTGTGGACAGTGCTGGGGGAGTGAAGTTCATTTTGCTGGAGCACTGCAGAACCCAGGCTGCTTTCAGGAACATCTCTCTGGATTCCCAGATTTAATAAAAGCCCAGGCAGGAGTTCTGGGCAGCCTCCACTGCCCAGCAAAAGGCAGGAGCACTCACAAGGTCCTAGACAGGTGCATGGGGAGCCCCCACCACACACAGAAGGCAGGAGCATGCTGAAAACACTTCTGTGTGGGTGGCCCACCACCACTACTGCCACAGCCATGGTCACCACAAAAGCGGCTCACTGCCACAGTAGCAGCCACAGCCACTATGCAGGCAACCTGACAGCCACTCAACTGGTGGAGACACAAGGAGAGTGACCAGAGGAGAACAGAAAAAGAAGAGGAAGTCTCTCTCCTCCAAACCCACTCCAGAGTAATAGAAGAAACAACTGCTCTACCAGATGACTAGACATCAATGTAGAAATACTGGAAATATGAAAACCCAAGAAAATATGACACCACCAAATGAATATAGTAATTCTCAAATACCAGACCGTATAGAGCAGGAAAGCCTTGAAATGACAGAAAAGAAATTCCAAGCAACAATCTGAAGGAAACTTAATTATTTACAAGAAGACTCAGATAGACAACATAAAGAAACAAGGAAAAAATCCAGGATATGATGAAGGAAATTTACAAAGTGATTAATACCTTATAAAAGAATGAGACAGAACTCATGGAACTGAAGATTCATTCAAGGAAATAAAAAACATAACCAAGAGCTTAAGCAGCAAGCTAGAACAAGCAGAAGAAAGAATTTCTGATCTCAAAGATAGTCTTTTTGAAATAATCCAGGCAGACAAAAAAAGGAAAAATAAAATTTTTAAATGGAAATCTAAGAAAGCTAGCAGACAACCTTAAGGCTCTTAGTAGTGAATACTTTCTCCATATGCCTTAAGCCTAGGAAGAGATAATTAAGCAAGAGAATAGGTTTCAATAAGTTTTCTTGATTTAAATGTATTTAAGTTGATAATGTTGAAGAAATTATGCATGATGCACCATTTTATTTTATTGAAGAACTTGTTGACCAGTTCACTAGATGTGTGCCTATTTTTTTTTTTTCAGTGTTATTTCTTCACAATTGAGTTTGGCCTTTGCAAGCAAGAAGGGCAACTGCGGGCATATGGAGCAGGACTACTTTCCTCCATTGGGGAATTACAGGTATAAAGCTCTGAATGAAAATATCCTTTTCAAGCAAACTGGTTCAAGGTCATGGAAAATATTGATTTGTTTGTCTGAGCATTTCTACTCACAGATACGGCATAAATATTTAACATAGAGGATTTGGCACCTTGGATGTGGGTGCCAACCTAACTTTTTGCACTTCTGAAAATGGGTAATGCCTTTCCGGGTTTGTGGTGTGACTCAAATGGATGGATGAGTAGCCATGTGCAGAAATCAACAGGAATGACAAATGTATGCTCAAATGTTGGCTAACAAATGGCTGGTCTAAATTTAGAGCTGAAAAGTGGGCAGTGAGCCTTCAGTGATCCTACTGATTGAGATTCACTCACGAAGGTGGCTTGCCTACTCTGATTTCTGTCACCTCCACAGTTTCTATGGACTCCCCAATATCTGCTTCCTAAAGGGGAGTTTGAGGTTATTTCAGCTTCTTCAAAATTAATATGTATTAAAAGAAATGATGATGAGGAATAATAAGAAAATAATAACCACCACAACCCCAATATGCATTTAAAGAGACCTTAGTATTTTTGGTGTTTTAGACATATTTATCCACTTAATTCTCAAAACAACCCAATGAGATAAGTGGTATTATTATCACAGATGAGAAAAGTGAGGCAAACAGACATTAAGGAATTTGCCTAAGGTCACACAGCTAATAAGTGGTGGAGCTGGGCCCACATCCAGGCAGTCCATGCTCTGGGATCTGGGCGCTTAACCACTAGGCAATATTACCAAGGATCCCTGCTATTAAGGAGTTTATATTCCAGTGCAAGAGATTAACCACCAACCAGATAATACAAAAAATGTGACAGATGTGCCTGGCACATATAGTCCATGCTTGAGAAGGCTTCTGGATGGGGGCTCTGCCCAAGCTGATTCTTGAGGGATGGAAGGGGTGAACAAGGAAAAGATGGACACACAGATCAGTCAGCAGAGAACACCATGTGTGCTGTCTGGACCATCTAGGGAACTGTCTGAGACTCAGCATGGCTGCAATAGAAGATAACGTTTAACATAACAAAAAACTCATGTAATGTGGTAAAATTCTTTTTACTAAATTCTCAATGAAAAATCCATTTGGGCAACAACAACAACAACAAAAAAAAACAAAAAAACCGGGGGAGGGGGGGAGAGGAAGATATAACATCCACAATTTTTTTTTTTTTGAAGTTCTTACAACAA
>NW_007729254.1:68201-69075 GCF_000696425.1 Galeopterus variegatus | reverse complement strand
TGTTTTTGTTCCTATCGGTGTGGATAGAGTCATCGAAATGGAAATCAGCCAGAAATACGTATACCGAAGGGCATTGTGGCTGTGCTCATCTTCCCGTTCTAGTCCATCACCTCCAGTCATTAGCATTCTTCCATTCTCAAAGTCCAACACTCCAATATCCCTGTGATTGCTCCTTTGGACCATTTTTACAATTCAGAAATGCTTCCTGTAAAAAATACCTTCTGATTGTGCACAGAGAATGCATAACATGAAGCCCTTTCCAAAGCACCCTTCCCCAGCCATCCCTGCTTGGCTCCTACAAGCACCCAGAGCCCTCTCACAGCACTTCTGCATACTCCTCACTTTTATTTGAATGAACAAATGATGATCCTTGGCCCAGGTAGGGATAACTTGATTAATAGCGTTATCATAATGGCTGTGTAAACACGGTTACAGTTTTGAATATAGTTACCTTTGGCAGCGAAATATTTTATGCTGTTGTAATTACAGCCCAAATGTAGGTCCCAGCTAAGTTGCTGGAGATTTTGGNCACAATAATCAACTACATTGTATATTGACAAAATAAAAATAATAAAAAAAAAAAAAGAAAACTCCATTTGGGGTTAATCTCAGTGCAGTGGCAAATCCATAGCAGTAGAATGATGTCATAATCCTATAAGACCATGCCCTCTAAAGGGTGCTTCTAGATTTCTCTGAAAAAAGAGTAAGTTAGAAGATGATGTAGCTCTTGAGCTATATCTATTTACTTTCTTCTTAGGTGGTTTATAAATTATACCAGAAACAGAAACAAATCTCTCTCATAGCCCCAACTTTTGACAGGGTCTTCTGGTCTGGTTAATGAGGCATGTGTAGGCAGCACTGGGGTGAATCTGTT
>NW_007729254.1:67169-67887 GCF_000696425.1 Galeopterus variegatus | reverse complement strand
GGATGAGTAGCCATGTGCAGAAATCAACAGGAATGACAAATGTATGCTCAAATGTTGGCTAACAAATGGCTGGTCTAAATTTAGAGCTGAAAAGTGGGCAGTGAGCCTTCAGTGATCCTACTGATTGAGATTCACTCACGAAGGTGGCTTGCCTACTCTGATTTCTGTCACCTCCACAGTTTCTATGGACTCCCCAATATCTGCTTCCTAAAGGGGAGTTTGAGGTTATTTCAGCTTCTTCAAAATTAATATGTATTAAAAGAAATGATGATGAGGAATAATAAGAAAATAATAACCACCACAACCCCAATATGCATTTAAAGAGACCTTAGTATTTTTGGTGTTTTAGACATATTTATCCACTTAATTCTCAAAACAACCCAATGAGATAAGTGGTATTATTATCACAGATGAGAAAAGTGAGGCAAACAGACATTAAGGAATTTGCCTAAGGTCACACAGCTAATAAGTGGTGGAGCTGGGCCCACATCCAGGCAGTCCATGCTCTGGGATCTGGGCGCTTAACCACTAGGCAATATTACCAAGGATCCCTGCTATTAAGGAGTTTATATTCCAGTGCAAGAGATTAACCACCAACCAGATAATACAAAAAATGTGACAGATGTGCCTGGCACATATAGTCCATGCTTGAGAAGGCTTCTGGATGGGGGCTCTGCCCAAGCTGATTCTTGAGGGATGGAAGGGGTGAACAAGGAAA
>NW_007729254.1:36464-67031 GCF_000696425.1 Galeopterus variegatus | reverse complement strand
CTAACCCTCAGTGGAAGCGCCACCACGCTCCCAAGCAGTGCACTCTCCAGTGCGCCACCGGGCCGGCCCTTATTTTTATCTTTAAAGACAGAAACAAAATAAATGTGGAAAATCTTATTAAAGCTAACATAAATATGGTAACCATAAAGATCTTTTTTTATTTTTCCCTTAGCAATGGTTGCTCTCTCTCTTGTTCTAATGATCTGTTCTGTGGTGTGCTTTCAGGAATATCAAAAGCATGTTTGGGTGGGGCTTTTCCATACCTTCCATCACTGGGTAGAGCAGCTGATAATGATCTAAGTCTTCTGGAAAATTGACATAAGAGAAGAGATTGAAATAGGATAATTGATTACCATTTACCTATAGTCTAACACGTGTCTTTCCTTTCATTTACCTATAGTCTAACATGTGTCTTTCCTTTCACTCTTTTTCTTTCTATCCTAGAATTGATGTAACTATTTAAATCTATCATTTTTTCATTTTTTATTTGCTTGCTCATTCATTCACTTTCTTCAACAAACACAAAATTGATGGCCCAAGAATTCAAGGAACTTGGAGTCTAGTAGGGAAGTTTTAAGAAAGTGATTGACATGGATCTTTGTTGAACCCAATGCTCATGGAGAAGCAGCAGTAGAGTTTACCACTTTAGGTGGTAAGGAAATAACTGCTGAGAAATTAATTGGCTAAGTCTTATCTCAGAAAATTAATCCATTTCAACAGCAAAAGGCAATTTCTACTTCTTTTTCATAGGTGTGGGTAAGGTCTAGTTCTTTGTTTCTTTCAGGTCAGAGATTAGATCTTTTTGTAAATGGCTTAGTACCAACCCCATAGTATTTGCTGTAATATTACATGTAAATATATCTGGTTTGTTTTTCAGGTTATAATGAAGCAAATATTTAAGAACATTTAATAATTAGTATTTTTTTGCTTTTTAGTTTTAGGATATCCTTGCATGGTGAATTTATTGTATTGCCTTTGTATAATCAGAATTCTCAGAACAGCTTTATTTTTATTACAGTCGTTTGTATTTACTACCACTTGCTGCAACTCTGGGAGGTGGGTAGAATTACTGCCAGCCTGTGGAAAAGAGGCTCCAGGGGAATGCATGTTCTCTGAGGTCAGCCGGTAGGTCAGTGGCATGGCTGGAGTTAGGACTCACCATTGCCGAGCTCCCACATATTTACCCTATTCGGATAGCCCACCCTCCCTTCCTACTCCCCTTCTTTTCATGCAGCTAGTACTTTTAGTGGTGACAGAGCTGGAGGACTGGAAGCTGGAAAACTGTGTCTTCAGCCTTTACAAAGGGGTTGCTTGAAGAGGAAGGTTGTGCTCTCACCCCTGTGGCTTATTCAAACTGATGAAACCTGCAGCATCACTGATTTAAAGAAAAGTGTGGTGCACAGTTGGCCAATTTGGCAGTAGGGATATCAATGCCATATTCAGCTTGTTAGCAAGATGAGTATTTGAGGGAGGTTCAAAAAATATTACATAACACACTAAATGCATGTATACATATGCGAGGAAAGATTCATTTCATCTTATGTTTTTTTTTGGTGGCTGGCCAGGATGGGGATCCAAACCCTTGACCTTGGTGTTATATGTCTTTTAATTATATTTTTTACAAACCTTTCTGAAGTACCCTTGTAAGAATGTAATATTTGTTGTTGTTCTGATGTGTGAAAAGATGACTGTGGTGTGAGTTTAGGAGTGTTTGGAAATTTTTACTCAGAATCTAGGGCTCAAACTACCCATAGACCTGACTTCACACTTGAGTTTTTTTCCAACTTTAACCAGTCCTAATATAGAGAGTGAGGATCACAGGGTTTACATCTAGAAGAGTTGAGATGATAACTCTGTGTCATTGCAAACATGGGTGTCTGGAAGGAAGGAAGATTTTTAACTGATGAACCCAGGGAAGACACTATTGCAGTCTAGGACCTGGAAGTCTCATAGCTAGGGCCATTTTTCTTTCTTTATGGGTTCCAGACTCCTGGGGGAGAGGGGTTGCACAAATGGTGGAAGGCATGGCTGAATACACATGTGCACCAAAGCTTCATCTCTGCACTGAGTTAGTGATGATGACTGAATATATTGAACACTTCCCATGCCAGGCACTTTGTATTTGTTACCTCATTTAATTCTGACCACAACCCTGGATTATAGATATTGTTAGTTTCCCATTTTCTAGATGAATACTGGAATTGGCTTATGGAGATAAAGTAACTTGCCCAAAGCCACGGAGTTAGGAATGGAGCCAGATTTGAACCTCTATTTTTAGGATAAAGAATTCTTTATCTTAAAGACCTGTACTCTTAACTACCTTATATTATCTACTAACAATTGGGTTTTGGGAAATTTTTGATGTTGAGAGAGATGTTTTATATTAAAAGGCTGGAATAAGAGGGAAGGAACCTGCCCCCTACGAACACCAACTGTTGGAGCCCTGGCCCCCTACTCTCTGCAGAATGTCAAGCAGGAATACCATGACCATCTGTATGAACAGGTGGGCCACCATGTTGTGGACCAGGGTGGGGTCAATGGGCACAGGTACCCAGGGGCAGGGGTGGTGGCCAAACAGGAGCAGATTGGCTTTGCCTATGACTCAGATGTCCCTGGTTGTGTATCAATGTACCTCCACCCAGAGGGTTTCTCTGGGCCCTCTCCTGGTGATGGGGCCATGGGCTATGTCTATGAGAAAACTCTGCAACCATTCCCAGATAATGTCTGCATTGTCCCTGAGAAATTTCAAGGAGACATTAAGCAGGAAGGGCTTGGAGTGTTCTGAGAGGTGCTGCCCTACCAGCACCGGGATGCCTTGCAGCTGTGGCAGTTTCTGGTGGCCCTGCTGGATGACCCAACAAATGCCCATTTCACTGCCTGGACAGGCCAAAGAATGGAGTTCAAACTAATTGAGCCTGAGGAGGCTGCCAGACTCTGGGGCATCCAGGAGAACTGGCTGGCCATGAATTACGACAAGCCGAGCTGCTCACTTCAGCGCTGTCATGAGAAGGGCATCATGTAGAAGGAGGCTGGCGAGCGTTACATGTACAAGTTTGTGTGCCAGCCTGAGGCCCTTGTCACTCTGGCCTTCCGGGATATCAGTGTCCAGCTCTCTAGGCTGAGCTTGACTGGCTGGTCAGTGAGGAGGACACAGTTCCTTTGTCCCTCTTGGATGAGAGCCCCACCTGCCTCCCAGAGCTGGCTGGCCCTGCACAGCCCTTTGGCCCCAAGAGTGGTTACTCTTACTAGGCCCCAGTGGCTGCTCCCCCACCATGGGTGGGCACTGCACTGGGTACATGTAGAATTTGGTGTTGAGGAAACCCTCACTCTGAAGCCTACAGATGTCTCTGGGGCAGGACCCCACTGTCCCATCGGTCACCTGGTCCCAGATTCTGAGCTGCTCACCAGAGTCATTGGGAAGGAAAAGTGGAGAAACAGCAAGTGTAAAGGTGGAGTCTCAGAAATTCCCCTGGAGGTTTCACCTCTGCCCCTGCAAGTTCAGCTCAGCCTCTGCCTCGGTCCTGCTTAGAGGTCCAATCCCTATTCTTTTCCCCCAACCATAGAGAATAAGAGTTTGTTTTGTTTGGGGCACAGGGAAGGAGCTTCCCAACTTTGTCTTGATGAAGCGAAGAGGGTTCACTGAGCTCTCCAGATCTCCCACTGTGGGGAGGGAGAAGCCTGGACTCTGTACTTCACCCCAAGCCATTGCCCTCGAGGGCCTGGGTTGTCTGTTCTTGGTGCTGTGTGTTCCCAGAGGCAGGAGGAAGGTGGAGAAAGGGACCTGGGAAGGGGAGCGGTGCTGGGTTGGAGGCAGGGAGGGGCAGGTTCCTGCTCCCAAGGGCCCTTTGCCTCTCTCTGCCTTTCCACCTCCACCCCCACCATATCTTAATAAAGGCCCCTGCTTCTCCTGTTTAAAAAAAAGAGGCTAGAATGAAAAGTAAGTCTTAACTTGTGCACTAAAGCCAATTAATTGGTAATGGCCACCTGTGTGGGGAAGGGTGGAAAGGCCAACCCCACGCCCATGGGAGAGGTGCTGTGGGCAATTTATCGTGGCTGGAATGGAGGGAGGGAATGATGGTGTGAGTGCTGTGTACTTGCAGGCTTGCAAAAATTGTATCAGAAGAAGAGCCTTGGAATTCATGTAGATCAATATTTTCAGTTTATCAGAAGAGTCTGCAGCCCCCTTGAGGTAATTTCACTCACTTGATAAGTCTAGCCTCTGAGACAGCTACATTGGGAACCCAGATCTCCCTGTTCCCAGTCCTATACCCTTGTCTTTAACACTATGGGTAAATCCAAAATAGTCCTTGTAGAGAGTGTTCAGATGAGAGCTGGTGTCTCTCAAGCATTCTTGCACTTTTAAAAAAGCTTGAGAGTAAAAGACTGTCAGCTAGGTTCTGTCAGCCTTATACAGCTTCTCGCTGCAGGAAGTTGGATTCATTCTTGCAGACTTCAGGATATCAGACTGTTAACACTTCAGGAAGGATTCACCGCAGGTCCCTGGGGACATCAAGTAGTTTGGCTGAATGTTTACAGAGAATCCACTCTGGACATAGAAGAGAGGGCACAATAGCTGCTCCTCAAAACTGAGGCAGCTTAGAGAGAGAAATGGGCAGGCGCTGAGAAGCAAACTCAGTAGGGCTTCTCCCCTGGGCAGTGGACTTTGGAATCAAGAGAGACATAGATGTCGTTTTACACCCCTTGGGCCATACTGTGGTATTCAGAGATAGGAGACCTCATAGGCTGTAGGGATGTTTCAGGGAGTCATTACACAGGAGAGCTCATCATCAAGTAAAGAGCTCACCATCAGTTTACCAGAGAGGAAACCGCAGCTCAACCTGGGCAGTTCACTCATTTGACATCGTAAGTCTGAGACCAATATTGGTCTCATCCATTGGCTATTCCCCCAACCCTAGGCTCTTGTCATTATCCAGGCCAATAACAGCAAGAGTAACATTATTATCCCCATACTTGTTAACAGCCAAGGCGCAGCCCTGGCCCCATACCAGGTAACCAGTAGGTATGGAGAGGTCCCCAGCAGGTAACTAGCATACCATGCACAGCAGGCTTCTGAGCCCAGACTACATGTTTGAGAGCTGAAAACAATCAACTTCCAGTTTTCCTTAAAATATTATATTAGGCAAGTATGATCTACATCGTCTAATCGTCTTTGCCTCAAATTATATGCTATGAACTCACTGATTTTTCTTGAAGTCTTGGGAAGAGCACCCTGCCCTCTGGGCCTTTTCTTCATCTGCTCTAATCCCCTTTACCTGTTAAAATGACAAAATGAGGTCATCTGAATATCCAGTGGAATCATCACATGATGAGTTTTTCTAAAGCCACACTGATTTCCATCTCTGTTATTGCATACATCCGTTCTGGAGGCCTCCTCTAAACATACTGACTGCCCAGGTTGCTAATGTCCTATGAGAGACCCAAGCTGATGAGCTTCACTTCCTTCTTGTGCTTGTGCTTGACCCCACGAAAAGGCTTTGGCTCAGCAGGGATGTCCCAGGGGAGCGGTGACGTAAAAGTTATTATAGCCTATTCTGCTACCACACTGTCATCCATGCCCCTGAATGCAGAGAAGAGAGAGTAGAGAGATCGAGAACACTGAGTCAGCCACTGTCCTTCCCTCTATATGTAATGATTGATGAGTGGATGATTAGAGCAACACACTACAGTTAAATGTAACCAGAGTGTGTGCTGCAAAGAATCTTCCCTCTATATGTAATGATTGAGTGGATGATTAGAGCAACACACTACAGTTAAATGTAACCAGAGTGTGTGCTGCAAAGAAAACTTATAATTCTGAAAACCACGGCAAGCCAATAGGAAGCCAATTCTATGCAGAGAAGCAACAGCTCTCAGGAAAGGACATTTTGTTTCTTGAAACTGTGAAGTTGTTTTAAAAATGTGGACAGAATTATTGGCCATGTGGAACTGAAATCCCCTGATGTTCACTGCATTGCACTGAATCTAGCGGAAATGCATTTGCAGGTGTAATGACCTTCTGCTTATAATAAAGTTGCTCTGTAGGCCAAAAATATGAGTTCATTCTGAGAGGCCCTCTGCATTTTGTGATTCATATATGCATTGATCTGGACAACAGAAGTTTGTGACAAAGCAAATCACACATGGGGTAGGGCCATGTGCCCTTTCTCTTACATGTCTGTACTTTAGTTCTCAATTGCATTTTCAGAGTTAGGGATCCACAGCCTTCTTCATGGAGGGATGGAAATAATTCCATGCATTTTGAAATTGTTAAGGGAATGTACCAAGAATATTGAACAGGAAAGTGTTTTCAGAATTTCTCCTGGAAATCTTAGCTGTTAGAGATTGAGAAGGTAGAAAAGTGCTTTGGGTGGAATCCAGAGCCTGGAATAGAGAATGTCTTCAGAATCATCCAGCCCAAACTTCTCATTTATGTGGAGGAAACGGCGGCATTGGGAGGTTAAATGATTTGTTGAGTCAGCAGCAGTTAGCAGCAGCACCTGGGCAACAGCCCCAGTTTTCCAACTCTGCTCATGGCAGTTTCTGCTACCCCCTTTTGCTTTCTGCCCCCTCCCCCAACCAATTTATCCCTGGAATTAAGAAAAAGACAGGATCTAGAGCACTATTTCTCAAAATATAATTCACAACCACTTATGTGAGAGTTACCTTGGATGCCTTTAAAATGCAGATTTCTGGGCTTCACTGAGACCTAGCAAATACAATTGAGGCCTGAGTATCTGCATTTTCACAGGGTCCTCAGTGATGCTTATGCACATTATATTTCACCACTGTCCGTCTGGCCTATAAATAGGCAGGTGGCACATGGCAGGAAATGACCACTAACTTTGAACATCACTGAATTTACCTTCAGAATACAGTCATTTATTGTTTCTTGCTGTTCTTAGTACCAGTCAAGTAATGAGCTGAACAGAGCTAATGATGGTTCAAAGAATAATTATACTGGTTTTCCTGTTTTTCTAATGTTTGCTCTGGGCATAATGTAACTATTGATATTAGCTCTTTTTTCCCCCCAACTGGAAGTATTTATCTGTTGTATGTTGCTCTGTTGTGCTTGGTGGAAGGTAAATGAATGCTTTGCAAGTATCCTCAAATATACGGGCCCACTCCAGACACTGTTGTTATATAGTACCTGGCCTCAAAATGTCTCGCAGAGTCCACAAATAGTTCAGAGTCCCAATTACCTCCCCATGAAGGTAATTATTACTTCTGCCAGTTAAGTGAAGTTTCAGTACATTGCTTACAGCAATAAATTTAGGAGCATATTTATGCTGCCCCTGCTTCTATTCATAGCATGGATTTAAAATTCTATTTCTGTTGAGGTACAGCTCTAAATTGTCCTTCAGTATGAATTTGGCTGATAGTAAATATAAAAACTCCATAATCTCATTTTCCCCCTCAGCACCTAACAGACTTAAAGAAATAAAACAAACCAAAAGATACTTAACACCCAATTTATCCTGCACACAGGGAAGTTCTATATTTCATGGCAGGCTGATAACTGAGCAGTTTTGTAGGATTTCTGAGCTACTGACAGTGTTGTAGAAACGTGACGTCATCACACTTTGTGAGTCATTATGGAGATCATTGGGTTTTGTGGTGTGTTTTGCAGCATGCTCTTTCTGACAAGGCGTGTGTGAAAGCCTTTGACCCAAAGACCACTTGCCTACAGGAATGCCTTATCACCACCTTCCAGGAAGCCTACTTTGTTTCAGAAAGTTTTGAAGAAGCCAAAGAAAAGATGAGGTAAACTTGCTTTTCTTCCTTCTAGAGAAAATAACTTTTTATTTTTTCTGACTCTGTTTCCTTCCTTCTATTTATCTATGTCTTATACCAATGGGGGTTGATCATATATCCTTCTATTTCTGTTTATTCTGCAGGGACTTTGCCAAGTCAATCACTCGTCCCTTCTCAGTCTACTTCAATCCCTACACACAGAGTATTGAAATTCTGAAAGACACCAGAAGTATTGAAAATGTGGTACAGGACCTCCGCAGCGATTTGAACACAGTGTGTGATGCCTTAAACAAAATGAACCAGTATCTGGGGATTTGATGCCTGGAACCAATGTTGTTGCCAGCACGATCATTTTTGGCTTAGTGGCAATTCAGTCAATGTCATAGAACACCAATAAACTTTCTGTGTCATGGCTTGGTTAGCAAGCACGCACTTCTGTATATCCTATACCTACTTGTAACGTACCACATCGATGTGTAAAACACCAGCGGAAACCCAATGGCAGATAAACACTCATTGTATGAAAGATTGTGATATGTTTAAATGTCTTAAATAGATTTGACATTCTTGCTTAGCATCCTTAACCAAACTGTATCTATTTAAAATGTGTAACAAATAGTCCTCTTATGATTCTAGCTTATGCTCTTTTCTTCCTCAGAGTTGAGCCTTTTCTCTGTGTTCATTAGATAAAATGAAAATAGCAGTGAAGTGGTTTCTATTTTCAATAGTATCAGTGTTTTCATAGCATTACTTGAGATGGACCCAGAATTGTAGAAAACTTCCCATCACAATAACAAAAGATTCAGTATTCTGTTTCAAAAATTGTTGAGGTAACATGGTGGTTGGAATGATTTTTAGGCTGAGTATTTATACAACACAAGAAAAGAAAACTTTTTACAAATGGAATATATAAGTTGCATTGACCTGGTAGAACTGAGTTGTGTCAAGCTCCCTGAAGTATTTTGGAAGATAATACTTCCAGAAAGGATGTTAGGAAAGGCTTATCAGTGGGAAATAAATAAATCTTGGGACTACAAATTTTACTCTGTAATAAAGTGAATTAGCACGCTCAGGTGTTTAACTCATTTTTCTGGTCAGAGAACAATAACATCATAAAACTATAAAGATCATCTTGATTTCAAAGATATGGAAATTGAGTCACAGAGAAGCTAAGTGATTTGCCCAAAGTAGCACAGTTTGTTGTGCACCAGCACTCACAGTCCATTGCATTTTCTTCTTAGATTGCTGAGAAATTTGACTTGGTGCTTGCAAGTGTTTATGTGTAGAAAGAGAAGGGAAATTAATGCCTATCAAAACTAATGTTTATCACTAAATAGCACTTGGTTTGTGATCAAGGATTGCCAACAGTACATATGTTGTTTCCCTTCACAGCCCTGGACCAGGACAGATCTGTGGGAGGTTGCCCACTTTCCCAAAATTTGGGTACTTTTGGGCAAACGATAGTGATACACTGCCAATTTCTGATGGTTTTCTTCATAAGTGATAAAATCAGGTGATTAAGTGAACAAATAAACAACTGCTGAAGGAGTGATGAATTTCATCTTCTTCTAGTCCCTCACCAAACACTACCACTGTTCCTCTGATTCTACACTTAGTAGTACAGAATACTGGATGAGGGAAGGAGGAGACAGGAAAAAAGGAGAGAAGAAATATGACCAAGTAACTTTTAAGTTAGTAATTCTAAAATACGTATTTTGGCAAATTCCAAAGATATTTTTAAAATAAGAAATTACATATAATTTCAAACTAATTCATACTCTCATATGGGGCCCATTATGGATCGGAATTCTTTGGACTAAATATATTCAGGAGGAACATGAAAAAGAGTTAAAATACGCATCAGGGAGAGGCCAAATCAAAGTGACAATTCGGAGGTTTGAATATTGGCTATCTTAACTATTGAGGATCTTTCCTTCTGAAACATTCTCAGAAGGGCTGAGTTTTTGAGAAGGGATTTGGTGGATGGAATGTGACAGTCATAAAATTTAAATGCTATTATACGTGAAGGGGATAATGCTTTGAAAAATTATTGGTGGTAGAGAAATGATGAGCAAGCTGAACCAAATTAAAAAGATCTAGAATGATCAAGCAGTTGTATATTTTAATAGTTTTATAGGCCCTCAAATGTATGGTTTCTTATATCTTGCTTTGATAGATCTAAATGACCCTGAATAACTAGTTACTTATAAATTATAATTCAGAATAATTATCCAGAACAAAAAAATCCACCAATTTTTAGAACTAGTTGCTAAATTTTCTCAGAGGAGAAAATTGGCTAAGAAACTCTTAACATCTGCCTTCCCTGTTGTTTCTATAATTTGGTGTGGCTTTTAGACACAAATCCTAGAGTTCTGTCATATTTTTTCCATTTAAAAAACAACCAACCAACCATAAGTAGCCATCAAGCTTTTCCCTTCTAGCCCCATTAAATGGGAGCTTCTTAGTTAAATGTACTTTAGGGAGAGTTATATTTAATTGTAAACAAATCCTTTTAACAAAAATAACATTTGAGACATTTTTTTGGTTGGCTTATGGTGAAATATTTAGTTTCCTTACATGTGCAGAATCTATCTTGTGTCAAAAATAGAAGAGTTGCAAAGTAGATAGGCTTTCCCACAGAGCTTATATAGGTACCATACAAGGAGGAGGAATTACTTGATTCTTTTTAGATTTGTTCTCCATTTGGAATAGCAGTAACTATGGTTTTCACCCTGTGAAACAGTGAAATCATAGTTTTCATTTGTTGTGAGCATTTAACATGCAAATACCATTACAGCTAATGGTGGGAAAATCCCTATAAAATTTAATCGTCATTATAGGGAAGTGTTGGCAGAAAAAGTCCCTGAATGGAAATCATGCAGCAAAATAATCACCGCCAGCTTCTTGTCATATCTGATATGTGCTCAGTGTAACCATTTGTCTCAATTATGCCTCATGACTTAAAGCTAAATTAAATAGATCCAAGGGCAATTATAATTTTAAAGACACTTGCTCACTGTCATCTCACTGTGAGTTGTTACTTTATTTTGGCTTTGCTGTTGACTTCTGTAATCAGCTAATTAGAAATCAACACAAAGTTCATAGCAAGACCAAGTGTCTTGTGCATCACACTTTGCAAAAAGTAGCCAAAATCTTAGTCCAGTTTTATTCTTGAAGCATTTTTTGTCTATTATGAGTTAGGGTCAGGCCTCCAGTGTATTCTGGAATGCTCATTTTACTTGGCATAATAAGAACATAATAGACTGTTTATAAATTGCATTTTTTAAGAATGGGGAACTTTGACCCCAGGTATTTTTTTTCATTTGTTTGTTTTTACATTAATGGTGAGGGTCATGAGACTTGCGTTTCTGGCTTAGTCTCATTTATTTACTGTGTAATTTAGAAATGATGCTTTTGGGGGATGGTACATCTGTGCTTGTCTTGCTTGCACATAGTAAATGGGCCTGAGCCTAATGAATGTAAAGTATTGCAACATTTACCAACATGAAAGTCTGAGATGAAAAACAGTGTGCTTTAATGTGGAGGTAAATAGAAATACAAAGTTTCATTTTCAAATGGAGTCATGGCTCACATCATCTCATTTTCTTCATTCGAGGAAGAAAACATTAACACAAGATGTAGTTGTCGTCCAATTCATTTGATCTAATTTTCAACTTCTAAAGAATCAAGAGCTGATGCTTATTCTCGTGAACCTTATCTTACTTATAATGAAAAAGAAAGCACCCCAGAGTTTTGCAGTCTGTCTGAGTTTTTTCTTTTTCTCCTTCAATTTCCAAAGACATTGTCTTATTTTGGGAAATGATTCTTATGCAGAATGCCATATTCTGGGAAGAGTCAAGGGAATTGACAGTGGGATACTGCTTCTTCTAATATTAGATTTGCATATGTTCAAAAGAGACTAGTTCTGGAACATGAAATGATTCTTTATAATGTGACTTGAGGTCTCAAAACATTCATTCAGTCTCTTAGAACATATCAGGCAGTGTATCAGGCATTGTTCTAGACACTGAAGATGCAGTGATAAATAAGATCAGGAAGGTTTATTCCCACTTTGAACTTAAATTCTGGTGGGAATATACAGGCAAAAAACCAGATGGTTTGCAATTGTGGCAAGTTTTATGAAGAAAATAATCAGGGTGATTTGATACAGAGCAATTTGTTAAAGAGATGAAGGAAGGTGGCCTAGGAAGGCCTTCAACCAAGAACTAGGGGATGAGAAGAAGCCAGGCACGAAGAGGGCTGTGGGAAGAACGTTCCTGGAAGAGGAAACAGCAAGACGAAAGGCTCTAAGGCAGAAATGAGGTGGATGTGTCTGAAGACGAAACAGATTGCAGTGTGCTGAGATGGAATGATACGAGGGCAGCATGGGAGGCAAGAAGGAGACTGTACACGGTTCCAGAAGGGGTCAGGTGTAGTCTAAACACAGTAGAAAGTCACTGGAGGGCTGTAGGGAAGACAGTGACAAGATATGATTTACATTTGTAAGAGTTTATTCAGGCTGCTGTCTGGAAGTGTATTGTATGGGGGTTGGAGGGTAGGGGTGGGGACAAAAGAAGCATTAAAACCAATGAGGAGGTCATTGCAATTCTGGGGATCTGCAAAGTCAATATTTTGCTGGATCATGGTAGGGATTATTAAAAATAGTTGTAATTAAATAAGTTACAAAGTTAAGTGGGTGGGTGAGAACCATCAGATGAAAAACTGGGGAAACTGGAATGTAAGAGGGTTGATTCTCATTTGGCTGGAAAAGCAGTCAGCCAGTGATATTCTGTATCTCTTGCAAATACTTAAAGCTTCCTCTGAAAAAACAACATCATGTTAAACTTTCTCTGGCCATCTCTTAAGGAAGCTAGACTGGAAAGCAGACTGAAAAGCAGGTGCAATTTTGTTGTTGTTGCTGTTGTGACTCACCGATACTGATGGCAGAAGCAAAAATGAAGTAGAAAATGAGACATTATTGGTGAATGTTGGTGATGGTGCTGATATATAGGGTAATTCAGGCCAGAAAAACTCCCTTACCTCAGACATACTAAATACTTGTGTTCACTGTCCACTTTGGCCATTTTTGTAGGTAAGTGAATTAGTTAAGTCTGTTTCCACTCTTCTCTCTGCCTCCCATCTCCCCAAATGCATGTTTCAGATATTCCCAGAAAGGTTCACTTGCTGTGATTTCTCCCTCTCTCCAAGAAGAATGGATCTGGTACAGCAGCTGGAAGAGTATTTCCTTCTTTGGGAAGATTGCAGTGAACCTGATGTTCAACCCAAGGGCATCTGTGGTTATGGTGCCTGCAAACAGCATTCTCATAATCCAGTCTAGATACAGTTTTTATAATTGAACAACAAAAACATCTGACAGATGTGGGCAGGGTAATTTGAAAGCTAGATGGCATGAAGAAATCAAGTTCATTTTCTGTCAAAGTCAAATCTTTAAAGAAAGATACAAAGCTAGCCCTCATTTTATATACTGGGAAAAATAACATTAATCATAGGAAGGTGGTAGGAATTTCCTGGTCTCTCCTTCACTCCTTCGAGATCCCTTGTAGTCTCTTTAAATTTTAGCTTGTTCATTTCCATGGAACTAGCAAGTTGCTGATTCAGTAGGTCTATTATTCCCAAAGGTTCGCAAACCACTGAACACATCTAATGTACAGCTTGCCCAATTTTAGTGAACAGCTAACTTCACAGACGTTAATGAGGCCAATTATTGGCAAGTGAATTTGAAGTGAAGAACACATTAGGTTTGCCACTATAGCAGTTATTTGTTTATCGGGATTGATTGAGGCAAACTTCCTTTTGATCATTACATCTGATTGATCACTGCATATGGCATTATGAAAGAATGAGGCTCCCAAATCAGATAGCTAGTTGGAAGAAAAATCTCTACCTTGCAATGGCAAAACATGTTCCCTTATCCATTTCAGTGTGAAACCCTAGCCGTTAAATTGGAATGGATCCTAATTAGTCTCACAAATCTCTAAAACTTTTTGGTCATTTCTGTTGAGCAGAACTTAAAAGAAGCCTAAATTCCTCCCTTGCCCACGTATAGTAAATATCAAAGAAAATAACTTGCATGGTAATACTTACTGCTGAAAATGAGTGCAGACATAGCAATTCTGATTTGAAGTGGCATTGGAGAGTATAATTTGATTCACCCAGCCAAATGATTACTGCAAGTACAGATCATCAGCACAGCCCACTCCAGGACATTTGAATTGGTGATCAGCTGACACCTAATTGCCAGACCGAGTCTGCCTCTTGAGTTTATGCCTGAGAACAGAGGGAAAAAAATCCTGGTTATTCATATGAACTCTTAGCCTGGACAGAGATATGCCTTTTAGGGTGGTTGTTGCTCTGCTTATACCGACCAGCTGTTGTTTGCCCAGCATCCATACCTTTTTTGTTCAGTAACTGCACCCCCTTTTTTCCTTTTGTGAATCTTGCCCATGACTCTTAGTCCATATCTTTGGTGGGACTGATTCTACCTGTCAGTTCTAGGGTGGGCTTATGACCAAGGTATGGTCAATGAGATATTATATCTTCCTGCCCAGTGTTCAAGGATGGGTCATGCCCTGAGTTGGGTCAATTAAGGTCAAACCATTGAGAAAGAAGTGCTTGCTTCTGTGCTTGTAAAGCAGTGCAATGTGAATCTAGTATTTCTGTGGGCCACCATATACAGAATGCAGGGCCAAGAGTGAAAGATAGAGGCAATGTTTTAATGACATTGTCAAGCTCACAGATTTAGCTGCACCTGTAGCAGGATGTGCCTTTGGACTTTCCAGGTCTGTGAGCTGATAAGTGGCTCTTCCTCCCCTGCTCTCAATTTTCTGCTGCTGTCACTGACACCAAAAAAGTACTAACACCCTGGGTAAAAGCACAAGAGGAAAGGCAGGAGATTTTAGATTTGCTTTCTTCACACTTTTTCTCTTGGTTCTGGGAATCACACCTTCCTGGAGAAGTACTATTTGCATCTGTTTGGCTTAGCCTGTGCCATATAAATATGGGATGCCCAACCTGTTAATCCTCTTTTAATGTTGGGAATGGTGTGACTTCTTCCAGTGAGATATGGCCAGCAAAATAGCTCAGCACAAATGTTTAATCAGGTTCTAGGTGAAAACTTGAGATTCAATCTGTAAATCATTGATTTGTTCCATGGAAAAAGAATATCAAAGTGAGTCCAACATAAGCTGAGAGCAGCTTAGATAACAGGACAAGACTTTTGCTGTCCCAGTTTTTCACTGTAACTCTTAGGAAGATCCGGTTTTCATCAGGATTGGGCACCTTTAAATAAAAGTTCTCTCCCAGAGTATGGTAAAGAGAATATGGGCTTTGACATCAAGTAAACAGAGGTATAACTTCTGGTTTCTCTGCTTGCTAGCTAGCTAGGTGCTTGCTTTAGACTTACTGACACTTTCTATTTTCTGTAAAATAGGAATGAGACTATCTCATTTACAGACCAATCATAGTCATATATATTGAATTGTGGCAAGTTGGCTCTGAGCCATTCCACAACTGTCTCAGAAAAACTGAAGTAGTGGGCAGAGTGGGGACTCAAGACACTACAGAGGTTCCAGTCACTAGACCATCTTCTAAAAGGAAGGCCCAAACAATCCCCTCTATGTCAGAGATACTCCTGCCCAAGGCTCCAATTCAGAGAGCAATTGATCAGGGTTGTCTCTTACGAAAATAAAGTCCTGGTCAGAGGGAACAAATTAACTCCAGAATATAAATATAATTTATTTGACGAACAGGAAAGGGAAGTGCTGAGTGAATATAGGAAATTGGAATATTACGTGTTGAGAGCAATTCCTTTCAACCTTGCAGCTAATGGACCGAGCAAACAGTGAACAATTCGTTTCATGCAATGATTCACTAACACTGACTGGCAAGGCTTCCATTTCTCAGTCCCGTTCCGCATTCAGCTGCTTGTTTTGCAGTGCAGTAGTGCAATTATCTGTCTGTCTTCTGCATGTCATAAACAGGACGGCTGAAATGTATGTGAGGAATAACCATAACTGCTTAAATCCTTCCTGTTAAAGGAAGAAGTGAGGGAAAGGCAATATGGAGTGTCTCCTGTTTGCCTTAAAGTAACCATCTGCTTCCTTTGTGATGTCCTCTTCTCTGGAGAATGCACTTTTAGAAAAATATTCTAAAATAGTAAGGGGAACAGTGACCGGATTCAATTTCACTTTGAGCTTTATTCTTGCCTCTTTTTTGTCTTTTTTTGTGAACTAAAAAATGTCGAAAGGAATGCTGATTCTAACCACCAGCCTAGACACAGAGCAATTGCCAGCATAGCTTGCCTTTCCATGAGGAACTCGGTTCGGAATGGGGAGAACTGACCTGGGACACCCCACCTCATTTCAGTGGGGTTTATAATTAAAGATCAGTCCAGTCTTAGCTTTATTTTCCATTCCTAAACATTTATTTTGTTGACTTTTATTTTTGTACAATTTGTATAATTTGGGTTCCCTTGGCAAACAAGGGGGAGCATTATTATATGTGACTCATGGAACCCAAGAGCAGGGATGTAGGGCCTCCAAAAGGGCCTAGAGCTGATAACTGGAAAGATTTTGGAATTTCCTCCCCACTTTCACCTCTGCCTTCTCTGCACATCTGTTTCATACTATGTTCATGACTCTCCTTTGTTCTTTTTTCTCTGCAGATGAGATTTTTCTACTTACCCATCTGCGTGGTAAAATATGGTGACTTTATAACTCCTGAGTTTATGTTATAGGTTTAGTCAAAGACAGACTCCTTGATTCTGAATTTAAATTCCAAGTTCTTGGGAAAGAGAATCTGATTGATCCAGTGTGGGTCAGCTGTCCATTGTTGATTTAATTGATTGAGGCCAATGTGGGAGGGTAATGTGGTTTAAAACTGGCTGCAGAGACCTTCACCTGTGGGTGGGAAGGCAGATCTGGGAGAAGATGGGCTGGGCAGAAACCCCAATAAATTTTTACCATCCAGACTACAACTATTGTTCCATTTTGAAAATCACCGTCTCTAAAGGAGCTTGTCCTTGGATCCTAACTGGTCAGACTTGGATATGAGAGGTTGGTTTTTACTTCTTTGTCTCATTTTTATCATGCCCTTTTGGATTTGCTGGCTTTTCATCCAAATGATCCAGTTTTTAGAGTGGGTAAAGTGAACTCGTACTAGGGGTGAACCACCTTTGGCCCACCCGTTCTGCCCCTCTTGCCACTCCTTAACCACTTTGTACCTGACATTGTCTCGGATGCAGGCTGAAAAGGCCCCTGGGGACTCTACAGTGAAGTGGTGGCCAGAAAGGAAGGATTGGGGAAACAGAGGAGGAGACTCAGCGGAGGTAGCAGGCCGGGGAATGTGTGGTTCCAGAAGCTGAGGGAGGAAGCCCTTTAAGTAAGGGTTAAGGAGCTATGGACTCTGCAGAGCTGAGCTCTCAGCCCCTCAGAGGTGTCTGTGGAGCAACTGGGCATTGGGCATAATGGCAAGCAGAGCCAGGCAAGCTGCACGCATATGCAGTCTGTGCTCCTACCAGGATTCCTGCCTCGTTCCGGGAGTGTTATGTTTCTTTGTTTTAAGAGCTAGGTAAATTTTATTGCAGCCTAGTTTCCATTAAGACACTACCTGAAAGCCAGGCTGACACAACAGATCCAATCCCATTTGGCTAGCCAGATGTCACATATGTGAGAGGTTTGTGGGAATTACTATGGGAAAATTTCATCCTGCTTCTTTTTCCTGTCTCAAACTTTTCCAAAATATTTTTCCGTGGTATACTGTGACCTTAGTGCTGTGATGGTTTGGGCTATGCAACCTTGAAAAATAAGGGCAGAGGCTCAAATGCCTTCTTTAATCTTAAAAATAAAGTATTCATTAACTTCACTGATACTTCAGAGTAGAAGCCTCTACCTTTACTAAAAATGTTGTCTTTGAATGACCACACTCAAATTTTGAAGATATTCATTGCTTCCACTTCTCTTTTTTGAGATGTGTAGTGTTTTTTTTTTTTAATGAGTTTCACTAGCTAATCAAGTGTTTCACTAGCTAATCATAGTTTATCATTTAGAATTACCTATCTCAATTCAGGGAAAGTTAGATAATGGCATATTAATATTAATTAGCTTGTTTTGTCAGGATTAGTTTAATATATATTATTTTTAGTATAATTGCTATTCATAAAATGAAGTTAAAAAGAATATAATGGGGGATTTGTGTGAACACGACATCACATTGCCTTGTATTTTAGAGGCTCACACAAAAACAATTAAAAATATCTATCTTTTATTTTATAGACCACTTTTCTTTTTCTTCTTCCTGAATCAGGTTTAAAGTTTGTATAGCAGTCAGTATTCTTCAAGTGTGGGTAAGGAAATGGGTTTGCTTAGGCTTAGCAGATGTGTGAATTTCTTCTCTGTGATTTAGGGGCTGAGAATATAGATGCTGGGGTCAGATAACCCAATTGGGTACTCAGTTCTGCTACCAGCTAGGGTAATTGGCATAAACACTCTATTTTATCTGTGAAATGGGAACTGATAATTGTACTGATATTATACAGTGGCTGTCAACATGCAATGAGATGAAGTATTTAACACACTTAGAATGGTGCCTACTACCTATCTCACGGAGTTCTCATGAATAGAAACATACATACATGAACAGCATTTGGCCAAATGACTGACACATGATATTTATAGATACCCAATAAATGTGAGCTATTATTATGTTCTTTTTTAACCATATGGTTATATCTTTGTAACTTTTCTTTTATTATACAATTAATCCATCACTACCTTTTTTTTTTTAAAAAATTGGGCAAGAGTCAAAGATACAGAAGGGTGGAGAACAAAGTATAAGCATTCCCCTTTGTTATCCTCCCCCATCCAACTCGGCAGTTGTCAATCTTTGGTTTAGGGAGATTTTGGTCTCCCCGTAATCTCTACCAGTCCTTCCACACCATCTTTGATAGTGATACTTTCTTTTTCAATTTATGCAAAGTTCCAAGCAAATACAGCTTGGAGCTGGGTCTACTGTTAATAATTTACAGATCCTCTGCATCCACTTGCTATGCATCGTATTCACAAGCACACACCTTTGTGGGGTGTATTTGGGATTGTAGTATACATTGTTTCTTTACTAGCATTTTTCTTCTTGGAGTTCTTTCCAAGTCAAAGTGTGTAAGTCTACCTCATATATATATATTTTTTTCCTTTTTGTCTTTTTTCGTGACCGGCAACGGATCGCAACCCTCAGTGTCACACCCGTACTGGACTGGGACCGGCAACGGGATCGCAACCCTCGGTGTCGCGCCCGCACCTCGCTCAGCCAGTGAGTGGCCGGTCTGTATGTGGGATCCAAACCCTTGGCAGGAGCGCCGCAGTGCTCCCAAGCGGCGCACTGTAGCAGTGCGCCACCAGGCTGGCCCCACCTCATATTTTTTTTTTAAACAACCACGTAACATCTCTACTACAAATAGGCCACAATTCATTAGCTCTTTCCATTTTAATGGACATTTTTCCTGATTTTTTATTATATATGATATTGTAAGACGTATCCCTTATATAGTTTATGTGCTTATTTCTGAATGTGTGACTAGTTCATGGAATATGTTTCTGGAAGTGGAATTTCAGCAACAGGGAATGTTTATAATTTTGATAGTGATAGCCAAAATACCTTTTACAAAAAGTTTCATGAAAAATGTGTCACCAATTTCAACTGGCAAAACTATGAGAATCCCCATTTCTTATCTATTTACCAACACTTAATATTATCAATCATAAATATTTTTGCCAATTGGAGAAGCAAAGAATAAAAAGATCATCTTATTGTTCATTTGCATTCTCAATTACAAGTGAGGTTAAATCACTTTGGTTAAACTTTGTTAATTTTTAGGCATTATTTCTTTGAGTACTGTTTTAGCCCTGCCTTATTTTTCATCTCTTTTCAGGACTCCGGTGACAGGAATGTTAGAACTTTTGTTATAGTCCCATAGGTCCAGAGTTCTTTTAATTTTTTTTTTCAGTCTGCTTTCTTTGTGTTGCTTACATTGCTTAATTTCTGTTATTCTATTTTCCAGTTCATTGATTCTTTACCTGTCCTATCCTTTCTGTTGTTGAGCCCATCCATTGTCTTTTTATTTTGTTTTTTTGTATTTTTTAGTCCTAAAATTTTCATTTGGCTCTTCTTTGTATCTTCTGTAACTCTGCTAAGACTTTTTCTTTCTTTGCAGAGACTTTCTATTTTTCATTTGTTTCAAGTATGTTCATAATTGCTTCTTAAAGCATTTTAATCATGTCTACTTTAAAATATTTGTCACGTAATTCTAACATCTCCACAGTTTTTTCCTGCCATTTTGGCTGCAGTAGCGTGGTGTTGTCTTTCTGGACGGCACTTTTTCGTGTCCTTTGGTTAGTGAGAGTGGCTTTTTCTTTTTTTTTTTTGGTCTGCACCTGTTGGTGTGTCTATGTTATTGGCTTCTCCAGCATTCAGGCTAGGACTATATAAAGCAAAAAGAAAACTCAGGGAAGTCACTGCTGTCTTATTTCTCAGGTCCCAAGTTCTCTAGGGGGTTCAACTTCTCTTTGCCTTTCAGAGCCTTCTTACATTTGTATTATATATAATGTCCAGGAGAGAAACAGAGCAACAGAGAAAGAGCACTAGAGAAAGAGAAACACAAAGACACAGAGGCAGAAGAGGGAGGGGATGTCAGGTCTGCTGACTAGGAAGTGATAGTGCTCAGCAGGGGAGAGAAAGCCCTATGCTTCCAGGCAAATTAATATCCTGATCAAAAAGAGTCAGAACCACAAAGATGTGGGTAGATTCTTACTACTTCCCTCTGCATTTTCCTTTTGATGAGCTATAGACTGTATGGCTTGCCCCTCCTAGGTGTAGACTGGCAATATGGCCCTCACAAGCACTGTTTGGGGTACTGCTGTTCCAGAAACACATCTCATGTCTCCTTGGGGTGGTAAGACCACAGAACAAGTGGTAAGTTGAAAAATTTCTTTGCTTAAGAGCCTGTAACATCATTCTCATATCTTCCTTTAAGGTTCATGGAGGAAGTTTGTTGAATTCATTCAAAACATTTATTGAGGGGCCGGCCCGTGGCGCACTCAGGAGAGTGCAGCGCTGGGTGCGCAGTGACGCTCCCGCCGCGGGTTCGGATCCTATATAGGACTGGCCGGTGAGCTCACTAGCTGAGCGTGGTGTGGAGGACACCAAGCCAAGGGTTGCGATCCCCTTACTGGTCACCAAAAAGACAAAAAAAAAAAAATATTTATTGAGTACCAACTACACATTCGTATATGTAGATCATGGGGCAATGTGTCTTGTGTGTGTGTTTATATATGCACGTTACAAAACATATTGCTCTGTGATGTAAACATAATGGTGAACAAAATACACACATGACACCCATACATGGATACTATATTCTGAAACAGAAGGCAGACATTAATAAAATAAGCAAAAAATTAATGGAAAACATTAGCTTGTCTGTATAGTGATTGCTACTAAGGAGAAGTACTGGTTCTGGCAGTATCACAGGCTGCCTGGGAAATCTTTCCTAAGGGAATGATGTATAAGATGTGAAGAAACTTGTGAAGAAAATAAATGGACATGATGGGGGGTAGGAAAGAGCTTTCCAAGAAGAGGCAACAGCATGCGCCACTTGGAAGGATGGACAGGTCCCTGCAGAGTGGCCGTGGACAGCATTGTTTTCTTCCTAGTGTGTGCTTGGACCTTACCCATGCCTTGGGCAAATGTTAGACACATGTAAATCAGCTTCTTGATTACACAGAGCTATGTAATAGCTGTTAGCAAATAAGTGAGTGTAACTATGACTGGGTTTATCAGACTACACGGGGAAAATTATGGAACGTCAAATAAGATAAAGTCTCCAACTTTGGACAGTAATGTCAGTTTTTTCTAATAAACTGTAGATACCCCTTTATTTAACCACTATTAATTGAGCCCCTTTATGTGATATAGAAATGTGCCAAAATATGGGAATTTCCCTTAACTAATGCCCAGGCTAGCTGGGAGACAGATCTGTAAGTAAATATATCATCTACTGTCAGAATGAGATTTTAGCCAACTGAGAAGATAGTAGGATGAATTTGGGCATTTTGCTGGTCTCTGATCTCTCTTGCTCTGAAAGAGGAACTACTGAACTGGTCAACCCTTGAGAGGTGTCTATTAGTTCATAGAGAAAAACTACCAAAAATAGTGACTAGCATGAATCATTAAAAGAGGAACCCATTTGGATTCTCTACTTCATGTTTAATCTATGGCACTTGTTATTTTAGTTATTTTGCTTGGACATATTCTGTCTCCTCAAGTAGACTGTAAATTCCTTAAGGATGGGGACCGTGCCTTATGTGTTTTTGTGCTCACAAGACCTAGCATCATGCTTTGCACAAAGTAAATGCTCAATAATATTTTTTTGATGGATGGCCAGGAAAAAGCAGGTTCTGGAAACTAGTATTATATGAGCAGTACCTGAAGGAACAGGGAGATTTATGCAAAAGAATATCTACTGGTAGATGGCAGAACTGTCTTCAGCCATCTGAGTGATTTTTCTGTGGATTACCTATCTTGATACACTCCTATATATATATGCACAAAAGGTCTGGATTTTGTTAGTTCTTTTTCACCACCACTGCCAGTTTTACCAAATTACAGCCTGGCTTCCCTTTTGAGCTTCAAGGGAGTCAAACACCTTTTGAAAGATGATTTCCTTAACCTGTTTTCTTCTCCTTAACTTTTAAAAAAATTCTTCTTTAAGTGGACTTTTCATTATACTTGGGAGGGGACTTGGAAGACATTCAGGTTTTCAAAATATTTAAAAAATAATTTTGAAAGGTAAAGAAAGATAACAAAATAACTCCCAGTTGTGCAGCATCTTGTTTATTATTTATAAAATACACAATGCTAGGCTAAGCCCTTTAAATGTGTTATATCATTAATCTTCACAACAACCGTATGAGGTAGAGCTCTTCATTATGCTCTTTTCTTTTTTAAGATAAATAATCTGAAATTCAGAAAAGATAAATAACTTACCCAAGGTTATTCTGAGTGCTGGTGCCATTTTTTTATAACCCGGAATGGCTGGCCTCATCACCCAGTCTCTGATGTCTGTGCTATTCTGCCCTATTCATGCTGAAACAATCCAAACACTGGGACCTCATAGATGAGTAAGACCTGATTCTTGCCCCCATGTAGTCCATTGCATAAAGCAAGAGCTAACTCAGAGCCTGTCCACAGCCTTGCTCCAGAGTCAGGCTTTCTGGGTCCAGATTCTAGCTCCACCACTTAGTAGCTGAATGACTTTTGACATATTACTCAACCTTTCTGTGCTTCTGTTTTCTTAAGAGTAAGACAGAGACAAAATATTTTCTATTTTGCAGGGTACTGCAAGGATTAAATGAGATAATACGCACAAAACATTTGGAGTAGTACATGACAGTGAGCACTGTAAGTGCTCAATGATGTTAGCTGCTATAAATATTATTACTGTCCTTGTCATTGTTACTGAGGTTGACTGAGACCAACAGGGCTATAATACCCATGGAAGAAACAAGACTAGTGCCAGGATCTCAAAGGATCCCTTCCATTCCCTAAATGTGGGTAGATGAAAGGGCCTTGCTTAGGACAATTACTGGGAGTTTTCACAGTGCTTAACTACCAAGACTCTGAAAAAGTTGTTTTTCTCCCAAAGATGTGGTGTCTCTCAAGCTTAGAGTGTCTCCTTCTTCCTGGCCAAAATTAATATTCCATTTTGGCTGGCATTTAGAGTAATTTATATTTTATTACTATACAGAGACAAGTATTTTGCTCCAATAGTTTATCTTTAGGGTTTATTAGGAAATAGATTAAGCATGAAGTTGTAACCAGGTCCTCAATTTTTTAGGCAAATCTACTGATTTCAAGAACTGTTTTTCTGTATTGGCTGTGACATTAACTAGCCTGGGCAAGCCATTTCATCTCACCGAGCCTCAGTTTCTTTCTGTGTATAAAAAGGAAATTGGATTATATAATTTCCAAGACAACTTTCATATCCAAAGTTCATTTAACATGATTCTGTGATTTCTTTTTTGTGTGTGTGCAAATATGAACAGGCCAGATTTTCCCCAGACTACACAAAACCTATATACTCCTTGGTCATATGGTTATTAAAGGTTTTTTAGGTGTTGTCAGAGCTGACTTATCTGCTAGAAAGTGTATTAACACTATCAAGCCTTTCTGCATGTCCTCCTATCATATCACATCAGTCCCTTCCCTCTGTTCCTCCATTACTAATTGCACCTCCCTCTAACCACTTTTAGGAAACCTCCCTAGATGCCAGTTTGAGCCATACCAGCAGATAGATTTTCTTTCACTTCAGTCTCCTTTTAATTTTTGCTTTCTCATTTACCCATGTTCACAAGCAGCTTTCTCACATTAATAGTGTATTATTTTTCCATTGCTGCTATAACAAATTACCATCAACTTAGTGGCTTAAAACAACACAAATTCTTTATCTTATGTTTTATTGTTAGAAGTCTGACACCACTCTCACTGGGTTAAAATCAAGATGCTTACAGGGCTGCACTCCTTTCTGGAGGCTGGAGGGGAGAACCTGTTTCCTTGCCTTTTCCAGCTATCAGAGGCTGTGGCATTCCTGGGCTCACGGCTCCCTTCTTCTGTCTGCAAAGCCTGCAGTGGTGGGGTGGATCCTTACATCGCATCACTCTGACCATGCTTCCATAGTCACATCTTCTCTGACTTCAGCTTTCCTTTTCCACTTTTAAGGACTCGTGATTATACTGAGTCTACCTGGATAATCTACGATAATCTTCCTATTTCAAGGCCAGCTGATTAGACATCTTAATCCAATCAGCAGCCTTAATTCCATCAGCAACCTTAGTTCTCTTTTGTTATGTAACCTAAAATATTCATAAATGCTGGGGATTATGACATAAACATGTTTGAAGGGCCATAATTCTGCCTACTATAAATAGAGAGATCTTCTAAAACTATGGCTCTACCATCTAGATTTTATACACAGCTTCATCTACGTCTTACACTTCCTCACAAGGTAAACAGTGAAGAGTTTTGAAGGAAACAACAGTGGTACTGTCTGAGTTGCTTAAAACTCCACGTTGGTGATACTAGGTTTAAAAGCCTTCTTTATACCCTCTATTATTTACAAGGTTAACAGATTTCCAGTAAGAAGGGAATCCCTTCCCAGAATAGAAAGCTTATTTGAGCAGAGTTTCCCTTTCTAATGGTCTTAGAGATTTCACAGTCCTCATTAATTAATTAAAAAAAAAACATTTATTTTAGTGTCTTTGGGCTTATTCAAGTTGACATTCAATTTTCTCCTCACTGCTAAGTAGAAGGGTACTAAATCTGCATGGCCCCAAATTATTAACTACAGAGCTAAACATCAATGGCGGAAAAATATCACCACATTACTTTCTAAAGTCATTCATTCTTCTTGACCAGGTGCCTTCCACAGGCCTGAGGTTACAGAGATAAGCCAGACAACTCCCCAGTTTCCAGGAGCTCCACTCTCATGGAGGATTCCAAGCAAGTAAACATCTTTAGTCTCCTTGTTATATGACAAGGTTTCCAGTAGAAGCAAAGTAGTTCCTTGCTGGAAAAAAAACTTGGGTGGGGCCCTCACATGTAATTTTCTTTCTTTTTTTTTTTTTTCTTTTTTCCCCCCTTTTTGTCTTTTTTCGTGACCGGCAACAGGATCGCAACCCTCGGTGTGTTGCGCCCGTACCTCGCTCAGCCAGTGAGCGGCAGGTCTGTATGTGGGATCCGAACCCTCGGCGGGAGGGTTGCTGTGCTCCCAAGTGGTGCACTGTAGCAGTGCGCCACCGGGCCGGCCCCTTCTTTCTTTTTTAAAGCATTGGTTATTTGTTACCTAGTGACAAGAAATGGCAGAATCCTAACTCTGAATCCTAACTCTACTAAGTCTGAATCTTAATGCTACAGGTCACTAGCTCTGTGCCCTTGGAAAAGTTACTTAAACTGTCAGAGCCTCAATTTTCCTGTCCTTAAGATGGGGATACTATTATTTTCCTCATATGTGTGGTGCATGGAATAAATGAAATAACATATTAAAAATTCCTAGTACAGTGCCTTTCACGTGATGGATGTTTGGTAAAGAGCATCGTCATTCTTGTAATATCTGGCACATCCAGACAGAATATGGCAAGAGAGAATTCTATCAGAAGGACTATTTTTCCAATTTGCCCTTTCTCGCACTAGAAACTTTTACAATATAACCTTTTCCCTATTAGAAAATTAATATCTTTTCATTACAGGATGTTTGAGAAATTAAAATAAATAAATGAAGTGATATGCATACCCACCACACAGACACAGCCACTTTTGACATTTTGGTGTATTCCTTGCTCTGATTCTTGCTCTGTCACAGTCTTAGAGCTTTTCATTGTTATAAGCAACAAAAACTCAAACTATCTTAAGCAAAAATGGACATTTGTTGATGAAATTCAAGAACATCAAGAACGAATGTAACTAGTAATTGAAAAGACAGCTGTAACAATTTATCTCTTCATTTCTGTGAGGCAGAATGTTTTCTTATATTTGCTCCCTTTTGGTATTTTTCTGCTCTTGAAGACTGGCTTTCTCAGCTTTGGACATGTGTGGCTACCCCACTTCTGGCTCTCCATGACTTTTGTATAGGTTTCAGTAAAGACTGAGCTGCTGCATCAAAGAGCCCTCCAAACACAGTGGCTTAAAAAGACGTTTATTTCTATCTTAGTTTAGGTTGATGAGACAGGTCTGCTCAATGCAGTTATTCTGGGATCTAGGTTTCTTCCATCTTTTTTGTTCCTCCATTCCCTGGAGCATTGTACTGTTAGCCTGGTTCAAGCTGGTTAGTGGGTATGTCCAAGTTCCAATATATGGGAGTGGGTGGAGAGAGGAATAGTTCAGAAGAAATGGCTTACCTTTAATCCAGCAGTTGTGTGTCTGACTTCCGCTCAAAGTCCTTTGAATTGAACTAAACCACATAACCATAGTCAATTCCAAGAGGCTGGGAGATGTCAAATCTAGCTGAATTAACTGTGTCCAGCCACAACCCTATTGCTTATAGACAAAGGGGACTGGTGGACAGCTAGCAGCCTTTGCTATGACTTCCTAGTTCAAGAACCCAACTACAACTCCTCTGCCTCAATTAAAACTCTTTTGAATGGGGCGCTTATTGGTCTAGCTTGAGTAAGCTGTCTACCCCAGTGTAATCAGTCCTTGTCTTGGGAGGCAGGTTCATGTGGTCTACAGAACATCACAGGGGTTCTGGGAGAAGCTAAGAAGGGGCAAAGCATACAAACTACCCATTTGTATATGAATATACACACACACATACACATAATCTGGACATGTAAATACATTCACTAATATGTGGGGATTCTCTCTCTCCTTTCTCTCTGTTTTTCTCTTTTTGTCTTTCTCTCTTTCCTTCAAGTCATGTGTTCTTATCTTTATTCCTTCCATCCACCATCCATTCATTTATCCTCTACATGTTAACTACTTTCTTGACATTTAAATCAACTTGGCTTGAGCTGGGTGGTCAGCTCAGTTGGTTAGAGCATGGTGCTAACACTAAGGTCTGGAATTCAATCCCTGTACTGGCCCACAAAAATAAATAAATAAATAAAATTCATGATAAATCAACTTGGCTTGAACTCACTGTGTCAGAGAATACAGTGCTTCTCTCCTGTGTACACGTCTAGATCACATTTCTTAACCTTCTTTATAGAAAGTACAGTGTGGCCATATGATTAAGTTATGACCAATAGAATGTGGAAATTAGAAATATCTTGGGTGATTCCCTACTTTACTCTCCTATCAAGAATTAGCTGAATGCCCATGGCGACTCTGGAATTCATGAGCTGCATCTTCTGTTAGCTTGGGGACCTGAATAACTGTGTGGAGCAGAGTTCCTACCCTGTCACTCACCACCAACTGAACTGTGATATGAAGTAGAAATAAATTTCTATTGCTTTAAATCACTAAGATCTTGAGATCACAGGTATGGTTACCTTAATACACTCACTAATTTATGTCTTACGGGGTGTCCAATGCCCTAGCTATGACTTCTGTCACCTCTTGGAGGCTTATATTTTTACGGTACTCTGTTCTCTGATTTCCTATTTTATTAAACCCTTGAAACTCACTCATCTCTCAACTCCTGGAGTGGTTCTCTTCTTCCTCACCCCACACCAATCCAGGTGAAAGAACAAACAGCTGCTGTCCTTTGAGTATAATACCATCACCCAAGGCTTTCATGTGCATGGCACACTTTGCTGGAGATTCTAGCAATCCCAGTGAATTGGGTATTTTTAAAAATTCATGTTCGAAGTCCTTACTTCATTTACTGCTATGTTACTTGGCTTCCAGTTCCCTCTTCTCTCTCTCTGTCTACTCCTCCCACCCCTCAAATTAACCTCTTTTGCAGAACAGTTTAGCTAGCGATTCTGACTAGCCCTAACCTTTCCACGCTATCCCTAGAGAGCCTCCTTGTCACAAAAAAAGCACACTCACTAGGCCTCTTAATTTATTTGTCCTCTAAGCCAGATGTAAGGCATCCCTTGCGTTAATATAAAATGGACTGTTACAATACTGGCTAGTATACAAAAAGCAGAGCAAAATCTAGGTGATTAGCTCTTTTGGAAAACAGATCAGAAGAGATGGCAACACTGGGTGGACATATTTGGCTACAATTGGGCAGGAGCTGAGTATTGGTTGTCTGTCTAGATGGGTAAGTACTCTTCAGGGTGCCATGATATTCCCACTATCACTGTTCCATAGTATTTCTTAGACACGACCATTTCACTCATTGATGTCACTTGCCTGACTGGCTTAGGAATATGAGCAGTGCTACTTTTCTCCCATCTGGAAACAGTTTCTATTATGTTAAGAACAAAGTGTCCATCTCTCAAAATAACAAATATTCTGCCCTGTGCACATAAGCATTGCCCATTTTGTTTACTTGTTTGGTCCCATGAAAGACCCAATAGTAACAACTAAATGTATCATAATTTAACCATTTCCCTGAAGTTGTTAATTTGGGTTGTTTCTAAATCTTTGTGTATAAACGATTGTTTCCTCTCTATTTCCATAGACTAAATTCTTAAATGTAATGATAAATAGGTGTGAAGAATTAATAGTACCTGATTCATGTCACTAAATTGTTCTGAAAAAGATATCTTTTTCAAATGGGTGTCAGAATTTTGCCTGCAATAGTCAATAGTGGTGTAGTTCAGTCTTGAATCATAGCTCCTATAATACCTCGAAGGGTTCTTTAACTTTGAACTAATTTTGATTGAATTCATCATATGCAATGAAAACTATATAGAGTTTAGTATCTGGTTAATCTAGGTATAATCATATATGATAAACTATAAAAGATGATAGTAAGACTGGAATTTCAATTCCTCCTCACTGAAGAATGAATACAGACCTTAGCTAAATGTGGCTGAGAGAACAGTTTTGGTTCCAGTTTTCTCTCCTGTGCCATCCAAGTTTTGTTGATCCTTTTCTGTGTATTTCATGGTGTTCTTGTTCTACATTAGAAGGCTACTTCCTTTGAACAGGACATTTCTTACTATTTGTAGCAAATTTTTAGTTTCCTTCTGGTTCTTAAACTATAGAGTACCTCAGTGTTCAAGAGACTGCTTTTCTTTCCTATCGTGCTAAATGCTTCTCATCTGTTCCTTACCACCCTGGCAATGTTCTTCCTGTTTTTAAGGTCTTTTGCAGTCTCTCTCTGTGCTGTGGTTTGCCTGGTTATGGTAGTTTCATCTAGTGTTTTGTAGTTGGGTAGAAATACTGGGTCAATTGTGCAGTAGTTATATTTCCTATGCCACACTGTGAAATATCCTTCTGAACCAAAGTGAGTCAGATTAATTATTTAATTACTTCTTAACCATATTTATGTAGCCTACACTAGTGACTGATGAATGTAATGTTACAACATAATTTATTGTAGCACAATTCTTATTCTGACATAAAAGGAATCAAAGGGAAACTTCAATGCAGAGATTCTCATCTATGTAGGAATTCAGGAGTAGCCTGCCTTAAAGGCGAGTGTGTAGCTGATTCTCTTGAAACATTGTTTCCATTCCAATAATTATGAGGCTTTACACAAATCACAACAAAAATCAAAGTCACTGTCCAGTTCATCCAAGTAATGCTTTTTCAGTGTTCACAAAGGACTTACTATAGGAATAAATCATTTGATCTCTGTGTTTTGCTTGTCTAAATTTTGGTATTGTTTAAAGTAACACCAGAAGCCCTTTAATCTAATGGAATAAGGACAGTAGATGTTTAAAGAGGTTAATTGAAGAAGATAGGAATAAATCATTTGATCTCTGTGTTTTGCTTGTCTAAATTTTGGTATTGTTTAAAGTAACATCAGAAGCCCTTTAATCTAATGGAATAAGGACAGTAGATGTTTAAAGAGGTTAATTGAAGAAGTTGGTTATAGCATGGAATGTCTTTTAAAATGGTAAGATTTACTTAAGATTTGACTTACCTTCAGAACATAAACTCATATTTATTTCTCAATATTTTGATGTAGACCCACTGTCTTCATTTATAGTGTGGCCCCCTGATTGGAGCTCTGTGTCATCTTTCTTTTTTTTTTTTTTTTTTTTTTTTTGTCTTTTTCCGTGTCCGGCAACGGATCGCAACCCTCAGTGTCGCCCCCATACCGGACCGGGACCGGCAATGGGATTGCAACCCTCGGTGCTGCTCCCGCGCCTCGCTCAGCCAGTGAGCGGGAACCGGTCTGTATGTGGG
>NW_007729254.1:32762-36227 GCF_000696425.1 Galeopterus variegatus | reverse complement strand
ATTGAAGAAGTTGGTTATAGCATGGAATGTCTTTTAAAATGGTAAGATTTACTTAAGATTTTACTTACCTTCAGAACATAAACTCATATTTATTTCTCAATATTTTGATGTAGACCCACTGTCTTCATTTATAGGGTGGGCCCCCTGATTGGAGCTCTGTGTCATCTTTCTTGCATCAAGCACACCCATAATTCATTGTCTGTGAGTTCTAGTTTGGCTTCTGTAAGTGGAGCAGGAACCAAAGACCCGAGTAAAGCAATCTGAGTGTCCACATCTTCTATATTTTTATGATTGTTTAAAACTATTTTTACAGTTGTCTTACACTTAATCTGACAGCATATTTCTTAGTGGCACATTTTTATAAAATCATTTTAGTATTCAATATAGTTTTGAAAGAAGTCTTTTTTTTTGCATTCACATATCATTGACTTACATATTTCATTAAATTATGTAATTATTTAATTACAAAAACATGTTTAAGAGGCATAAACAGTGTTGGGAACAAACATAAATGACTCTTGGCAAGCATCAAACTGAACTGGTGGGAGAAGAGCTGGGTAAGCAGTCCAGAGAGCAGTCTCTGCCAGTGGCTTTCTAATGGCTCTGGGTTTCAACAGGAGCTTTGCAGAGCATTGGGAGCACTGGGTAATGTGGAAGGTTGCTTAAGAGCAGATGGGTTAAGAGAGTTCTATTGTATTTCTAAGATCCATATTCAGTGTTTCAGACAGAAATTTGAATGCTACATGCTATGATTTCAGTTAAAGTATGAAATAGATATTTTGCAAAACCTAAAACCCTTTTGAGTTCCTGCAAGATTTTACCTTTTACATCACTGGCATTCTCTCGGACACTTCTCTTGACCTAACTCTTAGCAATTTCAATATCTAAGCCCAGATGAATCTTCCAGCACATTGCCTTCTCACTTCCTTTACCTCCCCGCCTCCACTTACGTTGTCCTCCACCCTTTGGGCAGCTGTTCGTTCTCCAAGTCCTACCCCAGCTTTGTGGTTGTCAATAACTGCAACCTCACCATCAACTTTGTTTCAAACAACTACTTCCTGTCATCACCGTCCCAACCGTGAAGCCCTCTTCAGTGACCACAACTCTAAACCTAATCTTCCCACTTTCCCTCACTTCCCTCTTGTACACATTTCCCTTCTTCTCCACCTTAAATTCCATAGTCAATCATTATCACTCCGTCACTTGCACCCTCATCTCCCTTTACGTACTCTCTTGCTTTATAAGTTTTGTCGGGGAAAATTCTCACTCTGGATAAATCTAATTATTTTCCTGTTCTATGGTTACACCCATGTAACAGAACATGTTTGTAGACAGAAACACAACTGTTTGATTGGTCTCACTTTAAGCTCGTAATCACTCACCTCGAGGGGGTCTTCTGCAGCCTGCCCTTGTGTAGTCCATCTACTTTTCCGCTCTCCTAGCTGATGATTTCACTCCTGGTCTTCTCTCTTTGAATGTGCATATCTCCTACTTGATCCTCTCTCCTAGCTGATCTTGCTTCTTATTCCATCAAGAAGATATAGGCAACCAAGAGAGACTTTCCATGTGCTCCCACTCAGCACCCCTCACCTTCTAGCATTAGTTCCCATGTGCTCTGCCATCTCTCCTGTTTATCAGTGATCTTCTTCTCTCCTTCATCAAGATTTCCTCTTTCGTTGGATCATTCTTATCAGCCTATGAAAAAACCATCCTCATTCCTATTGAAAAAACCCTAAAAACTCCATTTGAAATCTCGTTTCTCTCTATAGCTACTTCCCTATTTCTCTGCTCCCCTATATAGCAAATCTTGTTAAAGAGCCATCTAGACATACTGCCCGCTTTCTCTCCTCTCACTTTCTCCTGTACTTATTCCAATCAAGCTTTTACCACTATCACTCTACCAAAACTCAGTAGACCATCACAGACCTTCAGCAGACCTCCACATTGCAGGATCCAATGGTAGCATTTCAGTTTTTATCTTATTTGATCTAACGGTACATAATTTGGTCTGGTGGGTCACCTACTCTGTACCTCACTTTATTCCAGGCACCATCCCCTTCTAGACCTTCTCCTATACCTCTGTCTGCTCCCAGTCAGTCTCCTTTGCTAGTCCTTCTTTATTTCCCTATCCTCTTCACATTGAAGTGTCTCAAGGCTTGGATCTTATTATCTATTCTTTATCTATATTCACTTCATTGGAGATTTTAACTAATCTTATGGCTTTAAATACCATCTAAACTCTAATGACTCTTACATTGATATTTTTGCTTAGACCTCTTTCCTAGTGTATGCAATTCCTATTCAATCTCCATTTTAAAGTTGGTTGGCAACTCAAATTTCATATGTTCAAGACTAAAATCCTGATTTTCTCCTCCCAAACTTGCTCCTCCTGTGGGCTTCCCTATTTTAGTAAATATAACCTTATCCTTTAAGTTGTTCAGTGTGTCAGTTTGCCATTGCATCATAACAAACCACCCCAACAACAATGATTAAACAACAATGATTTATTATTACTCTCATGTCCAAGGTTAGTTAGGATTTGGCTGAGCTAGACTGGGCTTGGCCAGGTACCTCTGCTGCAGGTGCCAGAGGCCAAGGCAGCTCTGCTTCTCACCACAGATCTGCTGGTCCCTGAGCTGCTCTACTCCACTTGTTTCTTATCTTCCTGGAATAAGAGGGATGGTCAGGGCATTTTCCTCTCATGCTGATGGTGGAAGTGCAAGAGGACAAGAAACAATAGGCAAGGCCTCTTAAGTCCTAGGCTCAGAACAGGCAGGCAGTCACTTGCACACACGGGTTATTGGCCCAAGTCCGTGGCTGAGCCCATAGTCAAGGGGTGGGGAAATGACACTGCCCACAGTGAAGCCATGGGAAGAGCACGAATCCTGGGAAACACGAAGGATTAGGATCAGTCATTTGGCTGACCTCTCTCAGACAAAATCCTTGGTGTTATAGTTGACTCCCCTTTCTCACCCTGTGCCTCCAAAATCCTATTAGTATATTCTGTTGATTTACCTTCAAAATACATCCAAAATGTAATCACTTACCAACTTGACTACTACTACTCAGGTCCCAGCCACCACCATGTCTTATTTGGATAACGTAACAGACTTGTCCCTGGTCTTCCTGCTGCTGCTCCTTTCTCTTGGTGGTTATTTCTTATTTTTTTCTTTTTCTTTCTTTTTTTTTTTTTTTGTGACCGGTAAGGGGATCGCAACCCTTGGCTTGGTGTTGTCCGCACCACGCTCAGCCAGTGAGCGCACCGGCCATTCCTATATAGGATCCGAACCTGCAGCTGCAGCACCGCTGCGCTCCCAGTGCCGCACTCTCCTGAGTGAGCCACGGGGTCGGCCCTTATTTTTTTCTTTTTAAAAGATGACCAGTAAGGAGATCTTAACCCTTGACTTGGTGTTGTCAGCACCACTCTCCCCCAAGCGAGCTAACCGGCCATCCCTATATAGGGAT
>NW_007729254.1:29899-32588 GCF_000696425.1 Galeopterus variegatus | reverse complement strand
GCTCCCAGTGCCGCACTCTCCTGAGTGAGCCACGGGGTCGGCCCTTATTTTTTTCTTTTTAAAAGATGACCAGTAAGGAGATCTTAACCCTTGACTTGGTGTTGTCAGCACCACTCTCCCCCAAGCGAGCTAACCGGCCATCCCTATATAGGGATCCGAACGTGTGGCCTTGGTGTTTTCAGCACCACACACTCCCAAGTGAGCCACGGGCCGGCCCTTGGTGGCATTTCTTAACAAGGCAACTGGAGTGGTCCTGTTAAAGTGTCAGATTATGCCATTCTTTTTGAGTCCTTCCTAAAACTTCCCAACTTAGAGAAAAAGTAAAAATTCTTACAATGGCCTGAAAAAATACATGATCTTGAGCCCACTCTCCTACCTCTGTGATGCCGTCTTTACTTTCTTCTGCCTCATGTTGCTCCAGGAATACTGCACTCCTTGATGTTCCATGAAAATGTCAACCACACCGTTCTCTCGGGATCTTTGAACTTGTTTTTTCTACCTGGAATGGTTTTGCTCCAGATATCAACATGTCTTGCTCTCTCAGGTCTTTGCAAAACTGCTCCTTTCTCAGTGAGGCCTTAATTATTCAGTTTTCTCATCCTCACTCTCCTCAAATCTTGCCACCCCAGCACTTCCCATCATGCTTTCCTGCCTTGTTTCTCCATAGTTCTTATCATCACCTCACATGCATTTGTCTTATTTATTTAATTCATTTTTTTGTCTTTACTGGAATGTAAACGCTATTCTTACATCCTTCTGGCTGATTTTTTTCCCTTCTCATTCACTGCTGTACCACTAGTGTCTAGAAAAATGCTTAACACATGGTAGACCCTTAACAAATATTTTTTGAGTGAAAGAATGATTGAATGAATTTTACTGTTTCATCAGTATTTAGTTCATAATGGGCAGAAAGACCATTTATTTGCTTATTTGTGAATAATTGCCAGTAAATATCTTAAGGATGCTTGACTTTCAAAACATTGTAGATTATTTATAATTTCCTGCAGTTAGCTATGGATTTAGGAATTATTTTGCCAGAAAATTTTTATAGTTTGGATGTTGATGAATTAATTATTAAAAGATGGGGAATATGTTCATTGAAATTACTTCTTTTCCACTGAGCTTCATTTTCATTTTTCCTCTTTCTTGTTCAATCTGTAGTATTTACTCTGGACAGCACAGAACCTTTACAATTTGTTTTCTTTCTTTTGGAAGATGACTGGGTTTTCCAATTTCAGCAAAAATGGTCTCAGTTGTGGAAATAAATAAGTTTAATTCTCCTTTAGGTTTTGAGATGATTAAAATTGAGACTAGGTGGGATGTTTCTTTCATATGTTATTTCTTCAGCCTTATAATTTTATTTTCAAGCTAGTTTATTTTTCTAAGCCCTCCCTTTTTTCCTCCTCTGAGGGCAAAGTAAATCTCTTTACCTTGCAGAAATGTGCCAGCAGCATCCTGCAAAATCTTTGAGGAAGTTTATCCATTGTCATTAATTTTGGAAGATTCATGGGGCTCTGTAAACAAAATAAAAAGTCAGTGCTTAGAAGCTGGTGATTATTATTTTTTACTTTTTTTCTTTTTCATATGCAATGGGTGGGTGGGCATATTGCCTTAGTTTTAATGATAGTGACACATGATCAGAGATAGTCATTCTTCCCGAGCTCTAAAAGGAGGGAGTGACTGCTCATCTAAAAAAATGGAGGCTGATCTGCAGTAAGAATTATGTGTTTCTGGATGAAAGGAATTGGTTTGGGTCTCCTAGCATATATCAATAAGTTTAGTTTCCTTTGTATGTCTTACAAAGTCCCTTTCATTTCTTTTACTTTATGAAAGATGATTGAAGTAGAGGTTTAAAGGAACTAAATATATTGCTGCAATTCTCTGCAACTATTATATTTCCTTCCATATGTCAGGCTGAAGACAATTATCAATAAAATGTATAGAATTATTATTTGGCACTGACACATCACTTATCACACACATTTGTAAAGACACAGGGGATATCTTGGGTTAGGTTTTCTAAGTCTTTACAAATAGGTCTTTTGATCTTTGTTTTATTCATATTTAAACATTAAACTCATATTTTAATCTTCAGTCTGTATGGAAAAAACAAAAAACAAAAAACCTCATTATCCTGCTTCTTCATGTTCCACTTTTCAAAGGAGAAAAAAAAATTTTTTTTTGGCAGCAAGCATAATCCTGCTTTTTTCCCCCCTGAAATGATCAAATGATAGTTTCTCTTTATATAAAAAAAATGAAATTAAATGGTGTCATTTTTAATGACTGGCATATATTAAGAAAAATACTTTAGATTCATTATTTGATTTCTTTCCTAAAATAGAAGCAATAGATCAGTGGGTCTGTGAGAATGAATATTCACTTTTGTATTCTCCTACAGAAACCTTTTCCATTGTCACTATGGTTTCCTGATGTTTTCTTTGGGGTCCAGTGATCTTTTGCCCTCATGTCTCTTCTGGAAAAGATAAAGGAGACTCTACCCTGAAGAAACAAATAGGAAGAAAAATGAAGGGACTGATCACCCTAAACATACTTTGCAGATATTTCCAAAGTTAATTTCCCCTGGAGGAAGGGCAATAAGCAGTCATTTATTTCGGAAGGTCAAAGTCTTATTTTTAGTCAATTAAAATGGGAATGTTAATAAGAACACAATTAGAGTAAACAGTCTACA
>NW_007729254.1:22385-28967 GCF_000696425.1 Galeopterus variegatus | reverse complement strand
CTCCTCCCCCACTCCCCATCGCCCCCTGTCCTAGTATCCTGCAAACCGTGGTCATCCTCTTGCGTCTAGAAGGAAGGGGGCGTGTCACTTCACAGACAAGGCCGTGAATGTGCACGCTCCCTCCCCACATCCCTGTCTTGTGACAGTCCATTGGCCCAGCCACTCCTGGTAGGTTTCACTCCCTGCCGGAGCCACGCCCACATGCGTGGGAGGTCACACAGCGCTTTAAGGAGAGAGGGGCTGAGAAGGCCTTCTCTATCTCCATGGAAAGATAAAAAAGGGAACTAGTTGGACGTCAGAACTCCTTTTTAAAATCTTAAATGCACTAGAATAGGCACTATTGTAGAAAGAGGTTTTAAGTTTCTGTTTTTGGAGATTGTCAAAGAGATTTCATTTAACAAGCAGCTATTTATTGAGGCTTATTTTGTTTTAATGTTTAAAGTTTTGACATCTGCTATGATATTGCTACACGAGGACTTGGAGGGCACAAAGAAGTTATTCTGCGCCATTTAGACTTCCCTTGTCTGAAGGGGAGAGGCTCTGCCCAGCCTGAGGAGCCAGGCAAGCGGTGTCTGGGGAAGACTGTGGCCTCTCTAGTCACATTGTTGGGCTTTGCATCCTGGTTCTCTTGTTCAAAACTGTGGGACCTCAGTAAGTTATCTAACCTCTCGGCGCCTCAGTTTCCTCATCTGTAATGTGCAGGCAATAACAGTATCTCTCTCACAGGGTTGAGGTAAAGTGCTTAGAATGATGTCTGACACCTTGTAGCTCATGAGCTGGGAGTGGAGGAGGCTGAGAATGAGAATGATTCTACTTTGCATTTAATGTGAGATGTGACTGAACTGTATAAAATTAAAGTGACTCATTAAAAAGTGCTACAGCAGCAATGAATTTCATTCCACCCCAACACTTAGGTGTAAGAAATTTATTTTACTTCTCTAAATCAAATTTAATCTGACCCAAACCTTTATCTCACTATATTGGCTAGAAATTAAATTTCAGTAATTATTGGAATTCCCCATTTCAGGTTTGGGCAAATGAGCTGCTTAGGGTGGGATGGGCGGAGGGTGGATCTTCATGTCTTTGGTTCAAATGGATCTCTGCCCAAGCCCACATAAGCCCATGAAGGGGAGAGAATCTGCTACTTTTGTTACAAGCTGTAGCCTGGGTCTTTGTGAGACTAATACCCAGGCACCTAGCATCCAGTCTCCCTATATATACCATGCAGTTATTCCTTTCAGGGGTCCTGCTATCTCCTCATTTCGTGGAACCTCCTCATTATGGAACCCACAGGTCTCAGTCTGTTTTCTGCTAGCCTTGGGTAAAGCTTTCCCTCCAAGCATTCATTTGATTTCCTTGCCTTCTTTCCCCACAGACCTAGCATAACTCTCTAAATGAGTTTAGGCTTTTAGGGAGGAAAAAAAAAATCCAGAAGCATGCATAATCTTCAGGCAAATTCTTCTTTGGCCATGCAGCATGAATTCTGCTGGGAAGAAAACTTAAAGACCTGGTGGCCATCCTGGAACAAACAGGAAAAAGAAGACACATTAATCTCTCACCACTTTGTTTTTAACATTGATTTCAGAGTGTAGAACATGAAAGTTAATTTCCTCTGGAGTTCCTGTGATACCGCTTTTACACTTTCAAGAGTCATGTTCTCACTGGAGTCACTGACTGGATCAACGTGTTATGTTAAATAGCAGTCAGTACAGTTCTAGTAATTTCTGGCCTATCTTATGGCCCGTATATGTTCTTTCATTGGCATGTGCAGGGTGACTCTTCCACAACAGAAGTCTCAAGTGATGGAGGAACAGTGCACAGCAGCACAGATCTTGAAGGACTCAGACACACCAAGGTAATACTGAACCAATTATATTCGCTCTGAATTTTAAAATAGGTTTTTTTGTTTCACAGAATTGAAATACACTAATTATCCTTACTTCTGTAAAGATACTGTGGAATAGATTTTTAAAAGTATTGTAAACCAGACTTTGGTCATTCATGACCCTGGAATCTTTGTCTGACCTTGAAGGAATTACTGACAGTGTGCCACTCCCCATAGCAGGCCCATTGCTCTCTTCCTTTTCTCTTTTCTCCTCCATTTCTTATTATTTATTTCCCCCATTCTCCTGTTCTCTTCCTCATTACTTACTCTTTCTGTCTCTTTATTTTCCCTCTTTTCCCTGTACTTTCCCTAATTTTCTGTTATAGAACAATTGTTTTCCAGGCTCATCAGGGATAGTCAGGACTAAAAAGACTATTAATGTCTACGTGGAGGTGTTTTCTTTAATCAAAAAACTGCTTATTTTCCCATTAAGAGAATATTAAATATGTATAATACAATGTCCATTTGTTATCTTTTTTTTCTACCCCAAGTATCTAAACTATAATTTAGGGAAGCAATATAATCTCAGTATATATCATTCCTAGAGTTCTCACCAGAGAAAATAAGGTCAATTTTCTCTATACCAGTACTGTTGTTTTAAAACTGATATTCCTTTGGATCTTTTTATGACCAAGCAGTAGTATGTAGTCTGGACTTTTAATTGTGAAATTCTAGAGAATTTTGTTTCCATTAAAAAGCTGTATAGAAAATATTCTATTTCCATTTCTGCAGCAGCATTTTTCTGGCAGTGGTTACTGTCTGTTACTATTGCTCCAAGTACCCCCCACCCCAATGAGTCCCAAATCAAAAGGATAGAGTTCTCCAAATTGTTCAGTTCAACTCAACAAACTACAAAGATGATAAAAAGGTGTTCCTGTCCTCTAAAACAATGTTCAGCAAACTGTGGCCCATGGGTCACTTATGGCTCACTGCCTGTACATAAAGTTTTATTGGAACACAGCCATGTTCATTTGTTTCTATATTGTTTATGGCTGCCTTTGTGTTACAATGACAGGGTTGAATGTTGTAACAGAGATAGTATGGCCTGAAAAACCTAAAATATTTGTTATCTTGCTCTTTACAGAAAACATTTACTCATCCCTGCCATAGAGGTTTATTAGTGTGGGGAGTGATGTGGAAAGTAATGTGCAAGGAGACATGGACATGTTTGTGATCACCGTTATTTTATGTCATGCTGGATGAGGAGGCAATGTCTTTTGTGTTTCCATTGTACTTCTTCTACAGCATTCGCCCCTGTGCAATTGCAATTATTATTTTTAAATAGCTGCCTCCCTTCCCATTAGACTGTGTTGATTCCACAAACAGTTATTGAGGACCAACTTTGTGCCAGGCATTGCTCTAGGTTTGGAAGATATGGCAATAAACAGTAACAACACAATATTGTCTCTCTGTCCATGGGATTTACAGTCTAGACCAAATGTTGCAAATCCAAGTGCCTCCAGGGAACAAGTTGGTAATGTAAATAAGTGAAGTAGCCCAGGTGTCAGACATAGATTCCAGGGTCATGGAATAGTCTTTCTTTGACTATTAANCAGAAAACATTTACTCATCCCTGCCATAGAGGTTTATTAGTGTGGGGAGTGATGTGGAAAGTAATGTGCAAGGAGACATGGACATGTTTGTGATCACCGTTATTTTATGTCATGCTGGATGAGGAGGCAATGTCTTTTGTGTTTCCATTGTACTTCTTCTACAGCATTCGCCCCTGTGCAATTGCAATTATTATTTTTAAATAGCTGCCTCCCTTCCCATTAGACTGTGTTGATTCCACAAACAGTTATTGAGGACCAACTTTGTGCCAGGCATTGCTCTAGGTTTGGAAGATATGGCAATAAACAGTAACAACACAATATTGTCTCTCTGTCCATGGGATTTACAGTCTAGACCAAATGTTGCAAATCCAAGTGCCTCCAGGGAACAAGTTGGTAATGTAAATAAGTGAAGTAGCCCAGGTGTCAGACATAGATTCCAGGGTCATGGAATAGTCTTTCTTTGACTATTAAATGTGTAGAAATAGTTTTTACTTCCATAGAGTTTGTGCTGTTTCCTGGTTTTCTTGAAACATGAGTTCCTATTGGATTATCCTTCACTTTTCCAATTCTGATAGAGGCACCTTTGAGATACATTTCTCTTCTATGAGAAAAATAACAGTGCATAATGATAAATGGGGGCTGACACTTGGCTGTAGTGTCAGAGAGACAATAAGGGGTGATGGGGACTGTGACACACTGGAGACCGATGCCTCCTTCAAAGGGAACATCAGCTACACAACTTCAGGGTGTTACTATCCCGTCACATAGAAATGCTAATCCTTCTCCTTCTCCTTTATTTTGAGGGAAGAAAGAGAAGCTGGATAGTTGTTCTGGATTTTAATCTTTAGTTCTTCTAATTTTTAAATATTGGTTCAATTAAAAAAATACTGTGCAGGCCTAACTCTATATGCCAGTCAAATTTTGTTTACAGTTCATCAGTTCATGTTCTGTGTGTGAAAATTATGTAAGGTTCTTGGAAATAAGTACCTTGGTTTAAAAATAACAGTATTCTTGATGATTCCTTAATCGTGTGTTATTATTATTCCTATTTTACAAATAAAAATGATGTTCAGGTAGAAGTAATTTGTCTGAGGTCCTGAAAAATCTCTTCCTCTTTCTCTAAGAAAATGGTACTAGAAACATAGGACTTTTGTGATAATTTAAAGAGACAATATATATGATAGTTTTTTTGTAAACCATGAAGCATTCTCCAGATATCTGCTTATAAAAGGATAAAAGAGAGCTTCTGCATGATCTGTAACCGAGGGAAAGAGAGATTTGTTTTCTTGCCAGACTTTGCTGTGGGCCTCCATGGAAGTCTAGGACTTTGGACGTGTAGAGAAAGAAGGTGTCCAGTGGGAGGGGACTGCCTGAGCAAAGGCCAGAACATTATTTCCCAGACTATTTCTGGGAAGCCCATTGGAGCACTGGTGTTTAAGAAATACTGGCCTAGAAATAAGTAGCTGTAGAGGTCATTTAGGGAACTGAGTATAATTGCGTTACTGAGTACACAATTATAAAGCGGGGTCTACTGCACACAAAGTAAGAAGTTGCCAAACTGTAGAGGGTCTGAAGGGTGAGGCTGGAAAGTTTGAACTTTATTCTGAAGAAAATAGGCATTATTAGAGTCTTTGAGTAGGCAAGAGATATGTTTATATTTGAATTTAAGAGGGAAAGCAAACTCTCTTAACAGTGGTAGTTATGATAGGAAGCTTTGGGAAGTGACTAGAGACTAGGAAGGCGGTTTATCCATCTAGAAAGACAAACGACAGGTACAAATAAAGAGTGGGATTGGGAGACATTTTCCATACTCTTTCTCTTGTCTTTGAGAGAGGTGGATTTTAATGTTGCTTGTATATTAAAGAAGAATAATAAGGAGATATTTGGATCTAGGCTGTAGGTTTATTCTGGAAAATCCGAAGAACGTCTGCATCATTGAATATAATCCTTCTGTCAACAGCAGTTTAGAGAGAGAAGTGAAAGCACTGAATGGAATGATAAGCATTAGTGTTTGTCTAGAGAAATTTAAGTGTGAAGAAAAATCCATTTTGATGGTAGCACCTGGTGTTCTCAAGGTCATGAAATTAGGTGCACTGGATTTGTGTGCTGCATCTGCAATAATGGTATGTTCTTCCATGCTGTTGGTGGGAAGCTCTTAATCCCCCCCACCCCTCTTTTCTAGTGGCAGTAGTCTTTGCTTCATTTACTTGGTTTAGAATATTATCCAGTTTAGCAACTCATTCTGACTTGTTTACATGTCATCATTGCTGGGTTGCATAGGCAACTCGTTTTAGTTGTGTATGTTTTTTGATTTTTTGTTTCCCTTATAGAATCCTTTACCTAACAGATAATAACTTGTCTGCTTCCTTTAGAATATTATCCAGTTTAGCAACTCATTCTGACTTGTTTACATGTCATCATTGCTGGGTTGCATAGGCAACTCGTTTTAGTTGTGTGTGTTTTTGATTTTTTGTTTCCCTTATAGAATCCTTTACCTAACAGATAATAACTTGTCTGCTTCTATTGCAAGCTGGAGACAGGCTACTTGGATAAAAAACAGTCAAGAGACTTTCTCTGTTATTGGTTTCCCCCATGTCTAGGTCAGTATTCTGCAACCATAGATGTTTAAAGAGTGTTAAGTGTCTGATATCTCTTTGCAAGTCTCTAATTTTACTTCAGCTTGTAAACAGCCATCTCAAGAGAAAACTAGAAATAAAAAAATCCTGAATAGAAGAAGTTGATGCAGATGGATTCAGATTAGCATTGTTCATTAACCTTAGCAGTTTGTCCTGGTTAGTAATCTCTAATGCACTACACTTTGGAAGATTACTTATTAGGTAGTGTAAATGTCTCTTCAAAGACATTCTTGCTATTTCATTTAAAAGGCAATGAATTAGTCCTGGACATCTGCCATCTATAATTTCTGTCTAGTGGAACTGTCCTTCTATATAACATATTAGATTTTATTGCTGGAAAATCTCACCATCAAATAACATCTTATTTCTCTAGAGGGAAAAAGAATTGAAGATAAGAATAATGTCAGGAGTGTTGATAAAATTTACGTATTATTTTTTTGACACTGAATACATATTCAGACCAGAAAATATATACAATGTCACACATTATTTTAAAACAGACTCAATT
>NW_007729254.1:20590-22096 GCF_000696425.1 Galeopterus variegatus | reverse complement strand
AAAAGAATTGAAGATAAGAATAATGTCAGGAGTGTTGATAAAATTTACGTATTATTTTTTTGACACTGAATACATATTCAGACCAGAAAATATATACAATGTCACACATTATTTTAAAACAGACTCAATTTTTATGGCTTGGAGTATGATAGCTCAAATTTTGGAGACAGATAGACTTGGGTTCCATCTCAGTTCAGTCTCCTGTTAGCTGTGACATGGGTAAATTACTCAACCTCTATGAGCCTCAATTTCCTTAGTGCAAAATGAGGATAATAACAGCTGCTTTACAGAATGGTTTTGAGGATTAAATAAACAGTGCTTAGAAAGCCTTAGCAGGCTGCATAGCACAGGATAGGCCTTCATAAATGGTAACTGTAATTGAACTAGATCCTTCCAAGAATTAATCTGTTCTTTGTTTTTAACTTTGACATATAATTTTGGAATAAATTTTTTCAGACATTACTTTGTAGGGTTTGACATGAGAACAAATGGTTTAGAATCTAGGTTCTACCATTTACTTAACTATATGACCATGGGCAAGTCATTCATTCATTTATGCATTCATCTATTCATGCATTTATTCAATGTATTTGATACCATCCTGTGCCAGGTTCTAGGCACTGGAGATAAAGGGATGAAGAAGAAAGACAAGGCCTTTATCCTTATGGTTCTGCCATTGAAATAATACATATTGACAACCAAAAGTAGAGTAAAATCAATGATAATAAAATAATTTGAAATGGTGTTACAAAGAAAGTTAAAAACAGACCATTGTGTTGGGGGGTAATTTGGGAGGGGCAGATAGAGAGGGTGACCAGGCCTGAGAAGATGTATTTCATTTAGGATTTAAATCACAAAACAGCTGATCATGTAAGGATCTGTGAAAAGAACTTTCTAGATAGAACATGAAGTGTCGAAGTACTCCCCCTGAAATGGCACATGCTTGGTGTGAGGGAGGGACAGAAAGAGGCCAATATAGCTGGAGAGCAGTGAGTAGATGGGGAAAGTGGTAGGAGATAAGGTCAAAATGGCAGACAGGGGCCGGCTGAGGAAGGCCTTGTACATCATGGGATAGAGTTTGGATATAATTTTCAGAATAATAGGAAGCTATTGGAGAATTTTAATCAGGAGGAAGTCATGTTCTGATTTTTATTACTTAACCTTTTTGGGGATCTGTTTTTTATATGTAAAAAGTGGACAATAATCGTAATTGCCTGATAGGATGCTGGAGGATTAAATGAGATACTGCAGGTAAAGCACTGGTATATATAACCACAAAATAAAGGTTAGCGATTGTTACTTTTGTGTATTACTACAGCAGCTACAGAATGAACTGTTTTCCTTTCCCCCCAAATTTATATGTTGAAGCCCTAACCCCCAATGTAACTCATATTTGGAGATAGAGCCTTTAGAAGGTAGTTGAGGTTAAATGACATCCTGAGGGGAAGGCCCTAATCTGATAGGGCTGGTGCCTTATAAGAAGAGTAAGAGACACCAGAGCTGTCT
>NW_007729254.1:19306-19670 GCF_000696425.1 Galeopterus variegatus | reverse complement strand
AAGGCCCTAATCTGATAGGGCTGGTGCCTTATAAGAAGAGTAAGAGACACCAGAGCTGTCTTTCCACCAAGCAAGACATAGTGAGAAGCTTGTTGGTGGTGGTTATTTGGGTATGTTTGATTTGTGATAATACATTGAGCTATGCAGTTATGTTTTGTGCACTTTTCTGTGTATGACTTTTACCTCCGTAAAATGCAAATTACTGAAGGAACAAATTATGTAATAAATAGGCTACATAATAGACTAAATATAGAGATTATGATAGTTCCTATCAATGTGTAAGGAACATGCATTCTTTTTAGAGATAAGAAGCAATATTATATCCTTGTGTTACTGTCAGTGCCATGCCTATGACAAGCCCATG
>NW_007729254.1:18944-19240 GCF_000696425.1 Galeopterus variegatus | reverse complement strand
AAGTGCTGTGAGACAGGCCAGCAGGTGGGTAGCTGGTATCTGGGAGGCCTGGCAGTGGTCTGTAGACAGATGTCCTGGCTGGTGGGTTAGGGCTGTCAAACTGGCATCCGTTAAGCAGTGAGTGTCCAAGCAGGCAGGTGGTTGGTGCAGGGAGGACTTCTAGCAGGTAGTTCTGATCATGCCATGGTTATAGGGCTCAGGAACTGGCCTTCACTTCATGAGAGGAGTGGAAGGAAAAAGATGGAATTAAAGTCCTGGAGGAGTAGAGTACAAGGCGGGAGATCAGGCAGTGACCC
>NW_007729254.1:15577-18082 GCF_000696425.1 Galeopterus variegatus | reverse complement strand
CTTTTTATAAGCTAATCCATCTGATCCTCACAACCACCCTGTGAAATAAATAGCACTGTTTGTATTTTACAGCTGGATCAGAGAAGTTAAGTAACTTCCTCTGTGGCAGACAGCGCAATCAGTATTTTTGCTCAGATCTGTACTGTTCTAAAGCTCTGTGCTCTTTCCATTTCATTAAATAGCAAGGTCTGGCAGAATTGGGTCTAAAATGCAGCCTTCTTGACTTCTAGGTTTATTCTATTTTCAACAGAACAGAAATGACTGCAATTTTATATACATGAATTGACCGAAAAGGAGAGGATCTAAAATTTCAATATCTCTCCTATCTCAGTTGAGCTAAAAACATGGGTTGACTGATAATTTACACTGCAAGCATTGGGTTCCTGTATTTGAAGGTTGTTAAAAATTTGATTTGTGCCTGAAATGGTCTCAAACAGAGAGATGGTTGAATAGATCAAATTGTACCTTCAGGTTCCAGTTGAATTTTTCTATGTATAGCCTCCGTTCAGGAAAACCAGAGCATACTAAAGTTTAAAAAAATTAGGGGAAAAAAATCAAATAGGAAACTTCTAGCCAACTGTTTTGAAGCTCTTTTTGGCGAGAGGTGAGCTGCTGGAGTGGGGAGAGGCTAATGACACCCTTGCAGCCTGCTATCACAGACCTATTAGCCCTGCGGCAGGAGTGGGGAAGACAAAGGAAGCTCTCTGCTGGGATGGAGGAGGAGAAATTTCCAAAGCCACCTGAAAAGCTAAATAATTACAGAGAGTCACCTGGGATTTAGCCAGAAACACATCATGGACAAGTCACTTAACACCTTTATTCATCCTGTCTGAATTGCAGATAAAAGCTTTTTATCTACTTACCTTATAGAGACATAAGAATACGTGTAATTTTTGTTGTAAGATTCTTCCAACTATTTCACAAAGAATTCCATCTAAAGACAGTGTATTGGTACTCCCATTTCTTTCTGTGTTGTGTTTAGGGAAGTTCTGAAAGATGCTACAAATGGATCAGGTGGGTCATGGATGATATTGGTCCCCACCCTCCAGGAGCTTGAAATCAATCTGTGGATGGCAGACCATTTCCCCCCAGCATCTACATGTAGAAATGCAAATGAACACATATCAATATGTGTATAATGTATAGAGAAGATGTTACACTGTGTTAATCACCTTCATGTTAGTCCAGCGGGTCCTGTTCTCTCCCTATGTCACACTTGATGCTGTGCTCCTTTCCCTTGCTGCCTGTGCTCATTCTGAATTCTTTGTCTGGAATTTCTACATTCACTGAGATGCTATTCTGCTTTCAAGCCTATTTTCTAATCTTGACTTTTCTTTGATCTTGTCAGCCTTCCCTGATCTCTCTTTTCCTTAATTATTATTGTAGTTATCTATAGAATATAATGTAGCTGTTAATTATTTTCTAGTTGTTTCACATGTCCAATTTCTCTGACTCAACTTTCAGCCTCTATGAGAACCTTATTTTATACACTAATTTTTGGTATTGCATTGTGCCAAGCACAGTTCCAGGCTCCTAAATGTGCTCCACAAACATTCATTTGCTCCTCTGTCCTCACTGACTGTCTTCTTTCTTCCTGTCCCCTCTCTCCTTCGCTTCCTTCCAGGCATTGATTAACCAAGATGAAACATGAAAGCTTTTATCATGGAGGTTGTTTCTTTTTTCTGTATGATGCCAAATACTCAAATGTTGTTAGACTTCTGAAAATTTGGAAGTCTCTTTGGTGCATTATTGAAAAAAATGTAGACATTCCTTTTCAATCCAGTTTTGGGACAAGTATCATAAACAAACAAAATGCCCCAGAGGTAAGAATCATGTGGTGCTCTCAGTCTAGATTTCATTTTCTCAATTAGTGAAAGATACTTATATAGAGAAAAATATTCACAACTATAACATGAGAAAGAGACTGTGCATATTTGATGGCAAGGAATTATTGATGGGGGAAATGGGGAGATGTTGGTCAAAGGACAAAAGTTTCAGTTAGACAGGATAACTAAGTTCTGGAGATCTATTGTACAGCACGGGGACTATAGTTAATAATAATATGTTATAAAAACTGAAAATTGCTGAGAGTAGATTTTAAATGTTCTCACCACAAAAAATAAGTATGTGAGGTAATGAATATGTTAATTAGCTTGACATAATAATTCCACAGTGTATACATATATAAAAATATCACATGGTATGCTATAAATATATAAATTTTTTTTTGTCAATTATACCTTAATAAAGCTGGGGGAAAAAAGAACTGTTGATTCCAAGACTAGGGTCTGGAGACAAGAAGGGCTTGTAAGGACTGTAGTTATTATCATGGAAACCACAGGACCAGTGTAGGCAAATTTTCAAGAAAACCCAGGAATTTCTATTTTTAATGTGCAATTACCTCTTTTCCAAATATTGGCAATGAGTTAAAAAATTTCTGAAGCACCCTGTAGGGCAAGTGAGACATGTCTGTAGGTCAAATTCTGTACACAGATCCCAGTCTAC
>NW_007729254.1:13788-15309 GCF_000696425.1 Galeopterus variegatus | reverse complement strand
CACAGTGTATACATATATAAAAATATCACATGGTATGCTATAAATATATAAATTTTTTTTTTGTCAATTATACCTTAATAAAGCTGGGGGAAAAAAGAACTGTTGATTCCAAGACTAGGGTCTGGAGACAAGAAGTGCTTGTAAGGACTGTAGTTATTATCATGGAAACCATAGGACCAGTGTAGGCAAATTTTCAAGAAAACCCAGGAATTTCTATTTTTAATGTACAATTACCTCTTTTCCAAATATTGGCAATGAGTTAAAAAATTTCTGAAGAACCCTGTAGGGCAAGTGAGACATGTCTGTAGGTCAAATTCTGTACACAGATCCCAGTCTACAGTCTTTGAGGTAAGATCTTGGTGAAAAGTTTGGAATTTCATATGCATGCAATGGGAAATCCTTGAACGTCTTAACAGGAGTGATACAATCTAATTTACATTTCCTAAAGAACCTCCTGGCTACTGTGTGGAGAGTGGTTTCTAGGAGGGTAAGCATGGAAGCAGGGAAAACAATGAGAAGGTCATTGCTGCAGGTCAAGTGAGAGACAGTAGGTTTTGGAAGGCAGAAGTAATAATGGAAGTAGAAGAATTTGGGTTACATTTTGGAGAGGAGAGGGCAGAATCAAGGATGTCACACAGATTTGGGGCCAAAGCAGTTGAGTAGATAGTGGTGCCCTCTACTGAGATGGTAAGGTGTGGAGAGAAATAAGTTTCAGGTAGAATTTTGGCCAAGTTCTTTTCTTTGATTTCTTACATTGCATGTTTAGTTCACTAATGAGTGTATTAAATTTCTTTCAAAATTGATAACATTTCTTTTCATTTATTTTTTGACCCCATCAAGACTGTCACTTCTATTTTTTGGTGGTATTTTTCCCAATAGTCTATTACCTTTTAAATTTCTCTTTTGACCCAAATTCATTTAGCAGAATATTTTTACATATCTAGGAGGTTCTGGCTTTGTTATAGCCTTCTATAATTGAATTTTGGTTAGAAAATGAAGTCTGTCCAAATTCTTTTATAAATTTATTCCAATTTTCTTTGCATTTAGTATAAAATCAGTTCTTTTGGGAAAAGCACCTATTTTCTCTCAATTTCATGTTACCAAGGCTTTAGCATCTAAAAAGGCCTATCAGAGTTTCTAACCCAGATCTACCTCGAGGAGGAGGAATTATCATTCTCTTTAAAATGGTGATTGATTTACTTTGTTATTTGAAAATACCTAATACAAAATTAATCTTATGAGAAAATAATGTCATACCATTTTTCACATACAAGCTTTCAAGTGAATACAGTGAAAATTTACTATAGATCTATTTAACGTAGATCGGACTTGGACAGAAGATGATTTCATTTGGGACCTTATCCAAGAGAGTATGACTCTTGCCAAGGGATTTAAGAAACTAAAGTCTGGAGTGTTACAGAGAGTCTCCAGGACACTTTCTCATAATGCGACTGTTCAGAGCCCTTGCACAACCTGCTAGCCCAGGATGTGCTGCTCCTTCCGTTGCAGATGCTCCCCTCT
>NW_007729254.1:11422-12848 GCF_000696425.1 Galeopterus variegatus | reverse complement strand
TTGGTTTGTTTATTTTTTAGTTTTCTTTTCTTCTTAGGCATCTACATGGAACCACTTGGAAAAGTATAAAGTATTTATTTCACAAGACTAGGTAATGTTTTTTTCTCATTATAATAATATATTCAATAGTAGATTTGTTTGTTTGTTCTATACCATTTTGTACTTCAACACACATTTTATATTGTCCTTGTGAATAGTTGAACTCAATTTTCAGTAGAAAGAAAATATTGGGAAGAGTCTAATGAAGTGCAGTTTTGTGGAAAGCTCATGTAGGAGAGATTCCATCTTAGGCAGGCTCTGAAATATCACCAGAGTAAAGGTGCACAGAAGGTGAGGCAAGGTAAAGAATACAATTCAAATTCTTTCCCAATCGTTAGCAATAATTCTAACATACATTGAAAATAAAGTAGTCTACCAGTTACTAAGTAGGCTTGAATACATTATAGGAAAAAATTATATGGGATTTAAGTGCAAGCTCAGAGGCCTAGGCTAGCTTTCCCATCTTCGCTGGTCCCCATTTAGTTGCAGCTTGCTTCTGAAAGAAGCAATCAGCAGTGGTTTATGATGCTCAGACATTTCTATGATGTGCGTTCACTGAAAATCATTGATGTTTCTGCTTTAACTAGATTTAGCTACTTCGGGTTGAAAGCTCTGTGCTGCCTGAAATCCCATTTAACTAAACCCGCCAGTGAGTAAAACCACTGAGTCCTTCAGGAAAATTCCATTGCACAGTTAGAGGAAGCTGTTAATTACAGCTACAATGAGCTCTAAAGCTCTATCTTAAAGGTATAGGAATTCTGCCTGCTCCAGCTGGTCTTTGTATCCAGCCCATGTGGTACCATTCAAGTGGCATCATGTGGCTTAGCCTCTTTTGATGTGTTTCCTGGGAACCTATGCTTTGAGAGCAAGGTCACTAATCTTTCAGGCATCTCGTCTCTTTTCCATTTCTGGGATTTCAGGCCTCTTCCCCCTGCACCCATCTCCCCCTTTAGCAAAATGGCTAATTCTTAAAAACTAATTCTACACTAGTCAAGCACTCAATTATTTGTAGAACTGGCCTCTTTGCGTAGAAAATGTTACCTTGGGAACTGAGACAAATTGTAGGTTTATGGATTATAAAGATTTTTTTTTTACCTTAATGAAAATTTAATTTGTTATGAATGGTTCATCATAACATATGCCAAGAAGAGTGTGCCAGAAATAACAATCTGAAGGAACACACGGGATCTAACGCTTCCATACTTTTCCAAGAGTAAAAGAGATCATTGAAACAACACATGTCAAATGCTATTACTGTCATATTGTCGAGGCCATCTGTTAAAAACCAAGATCAGGACCTGCTGCGTTCATTGAATTTGCAGTTCTGGAAAGGACAATGTCACATGAAATTAGGTTGATTCTGTTAAGAGAAGTGTACCTGAGGGAT
>NW_007729254.1:9807-10571 GCF_000696425.1 Galeopterus variegatus | reverse complement strand
AATTTGCATCTCTACCCTAGTTATTCAGTTTTTGAAACACAAAATTGTGATAATAGTTTATATATTAGATAGATGTTTAAATGTATGCATGTAAAGATGCAGAATATGGATATATACCTGATAAAGCTGACACTTAGAATACTTGGGGGCTTTCAGAATAAATCAAGAATGACTGTAAAAGAATATCTGATAGTCTGTAAATGAAAAATGTGTGCTATTTCCTTTGATATTCTGATGAGGCTTGAAAAGTAGAATTTAAGGGTGGTTTTTAATCAGATGCTTGCTCAGTTTTCAGCCATTCTTGCTTTTATATTGAAATATCAAGCTGGCTTTATTAAACAACACCTACATAGACCTCCCAGTCTCTTAGAATGCTTCTTTGGGCAGTATTTCAAGTGTTCCTGCTAACATTCCATTTGTCTCTATTTTATGCTGTTTTACATTCTCTCGCAATACAGCCTCCTTTCACACAAATAATAAAGGAGTAAAACTTCTTTCTCATTCTATTTGTAACTCTGATTAGGCTCTGTGGTGGGGTTCCTTAGTAAAAACATATTTGCCTAATGCATTGGTTTTAAACCAGTGGTTGAATGCATTAGCAAGTCTTAGTTTTCTCATCTATAAAATGTTTGGAGAAGATTTAATGATCACCAATATCATTTCCATCTGTACAAGTCCAGGACCCTAGGGAAGGAGAAGGTGTATATATGCCTATAAAAAATATAAGATGCTATGTTTTAATTTCATCTGAGCAGATAATATAG
>NW_007729254.1:6865-8850 GCF_000696425.1 Galeopterus variegatus | reverse complement strand
AGTTAATGATATATGGCAAAACTGCCAAGAAAATCTAAGGCTTAGAATAAAAATGTTTGACATAAATCTTTACTCATTGAAGATAAGGACATGCTTTCTGAATAGTTCTCTGATTTCTTTCTCTCTCTCTATATATGTAGATGTAATATACATACACATAAATATACATATGAGGGGTCTTCAAAAAGTTCATGGGAAGATTAATATTATCTTTTAATTCAATTTTCCATAAGCTTTTTGAAGAACCCTTGTATATTTCCACTGAAAGTTTTTTCATCTTATTTCATGTTTCACCACAAATTCATCTCTGTCTATATCTATCCACATATCATCTATCCATATGTCCATACATCCATGCATGAATCAATGGAGTTTCTTTTGAGGTCATTAATGACTTAGATGCATACAGCTTGTTTCTCCCTTTTTTTCTGCATCTGAGGGTCAAGGCTGCTCCCATGTTATGACAAGTCTTGGGAACTGTTCCCAGTCTTACCATGCATAACAACTGGGTGTGAGGAGAAAGGAGGTGAGGTGTGCACCAAGATGAAGTGAATGTGGACTCAGAACTATAGGGCAACATGAAAGCAGTAGGGGTGGCTGTGGGTGTGAAAAAAGGAGGCTCACTTTGAGGGTTTTGGGCATGGTTTTACAGCTGGGATCCTTTAATTTGTCACTCTCTCTCCTAGGGCTTCCAGAAGAGCAAGCACAGACACCAGGAACTAATTTTAAGTTGAAAATAATATCTGAATAGTTGCTTGATAGTCCTGTCTAACAAACGCAGAGCACAGGACTTAGGCCTGGAAGCCTAAGAACAGATTCCCATTCCCACTTCTCGCCTGGTTCTACCTCCAACTCTTGGGGAACCTCTTGCCTACCATTCCTGATTGTTTCTAGAATTTATCTTAATGAGATTACAATTATTTATATTTGGGGATCAAGATACTTTATGCTTTGGGCTTTATATTTCCAATAAGGANAATTATTTATATTTGGGGATCAAGATACTTTATGCTTTGGGCTTTATATTTCCAATAAGGAAGAATCTGCTTATGTGCTTGATTGAAATTTCCTCAGCATTAATTTTATCCTAGTGACGTTGTAATCTACTGTTTCATTATGAGTCTTCATAGATTAAGGGAGGGTCCCTAACTCACTGGGAACTTTTTAATTGGGTTTTACATATATTTGATTAAATTCAACAGAGATTATTGTCTACAATATACAAGGCTCTGTGGAGTATTCAAAATAAAGTTTCCTGTTCTTGAGGATCTTACAGTTTGATTAATAAATGTTAATACTGCATCTACTGATTCTGAGACACACATTTTAACATCCCTAAAATTGGGATTCTTCTTACAATTGATGGTGTGACAGCATTTAAAATTTCTTAATGGTATATAAAGTTGTGTTAATATCTTATGGTTAATGTCTTCAGATTCAGTGAGATATGGAAGCACCAGCAATTTGGGAATTCTACCTGCCATTCCACTTGATAAGCATATGCTATGGGTGATTGCAGGTTAGGAAATAGAAAAAAATCTAGTTCTGTTGGTTGATCTCAGTGCCAGTTCCCACATGCCTCTCCAATACTGAAGGGAATACTAAGTGTTCTAGACTTAACTGAAAGTTAACATGAAGGACTTCAACTTGGCACCTTTCTAAGAGATTTTCAAAGATAAATATGACTTTGATTATATGATTATTTCCATACTAACTAAAAGACCATGTAAAATGTGTCTTCACTTTATAGAACAAGATAAGATATGGCATTTTTGAGATTGGCATAAAGACTGTATGACATCCACATCATTTCCATGCATTTGTGCATTTAGAAATCATATCAGTGCCTACCATGTACAAAGTACCTACCCAGTCTGGCAGAGTATAATAGGGAGAGGCCAAGAAATATGAATTTTGGTAACGATAATTACTATAGTTCACAATTATCATTACAAATTTTGCCTTCAAGGACTTTGAAATTTAAT
>NW_007729254.1:0-6277 GCF_000696425.1 Galeopterus variegatus | reverse complement strand
GTGCCTACCATGTACAAAGTACCTACCCAGTCTGGCAGAGTATAATAGGGAGAGGCCAAGAAATATGAATTTTGGTAACGATAATTACTATAGTTCACAATTATCATTACAAATTTTGCCTTCAAGGACTTTGAAATTTAATACAGTGAAGGTGTACAAATATTTAAATGAGGAAATGCTTGTAATTGTTGAAATTATTAATGAGTTAATATTTTAAAATGCATTTAAAACAGTGTTGGACATTGTAAGTGCTACATGAAAGTATTTGTTAAAAGAAAGAAAAACACAAACAAACAAAAAAAGGAAAGACACACTATGGTATAGTACAGTATGGATTACGTGACCTGAGAATGGTGCCAAAAAATTCTATGGAAACTCAAATAGAGAGATATGTTCTAGCTAGGGGTGATCTTGGAACCAAGGGAATTTTTTAGCCAAGTCTGCAAGGCACAGTAGGATTCCTGTGGAGGGATAGAAGAGAAGGCATTCCTGATCCACACAGTGTCAGAAGAAAAGTCCATGTAAATTAACTTGTCATAACACTGGACCATGTTTATTTGCTGCAGGTAGGAGCTAAGGGAGAAAAAGAGGCTGATGATGCAGGAGACAGATGGGATCAATAATAGAGCATGACTTGGAGGGGGTAAGAGGTGATGGGATTCAGAGCATGGTCTGAGGGATTAATCTTAGATAAGAGAAATGACATCTATTCCTCTGAGGCAGGAAGAAAGGAAGGAGGACTAAGTACAGGTGCAGATGAATTAACTTTGGGGGTCAGAAATTTGGAAATAAAAGGAGTTTGTGTCTGAAGCCTTCTATTTTCTCTTTGAAATAGGAAGGAGGTCAGGTTTTCTAATGATATGAAAGGGGATGGCCTGTGTAGTGGTGGTGGTGAGTGGGTGAGTATCAAAGGCTTAGAATAACTGCTCAGGAACGCTTAAGACCCATGTGAGATTAGAAACCATAACTGGTAGAAATCTGTGCAGTTGTGTGATTCCCCTACTAACCCTTACCAGCTAAGGTACGGGAGAAGAGTAAAAGGGAAGAAAAGGAGTGGGGGGAGAACATGAAGCACACGAAGGTCTGCGCCCTAAAACACTACATCATTAAAAACCCAGGGAAGAGAGAAAAATCAGTAAAGAAACTGAGGATGAGAGATCTGTGAAGTCGGAGAAAATATTATAGTATTTAATCCATACAATAACCAGGTACTACTATTATTATTTCCATTTTACAGATGAAAGAACTGAGGCCCAGCAAAGTTATGCTGCCCAGGGTCACAGAGCTCTATAGCTTGGGTTTGACTTAGGTTTGTTGGATTCTGTAGTCCAAACTCTAATCTAGAGTGCTAAACTGCTACCTACTTAATCTTCAGGATCACTACAAGGCAGAGTTGTCTTGAAAGTTGCAGCTCAATAGAGAAGAAAGTGAAGTCAAGAGGGTGTCCAAAGAAAAAGAATTCAAGGATTCAGGCATTGAGGGACTTGAAGAAGTTGATCACTAAATTTGATGGAAATGAAAGAGTGGGCTATGTGGAAGTCTAGGAGGTTGTGTTTTCAAAACAGAATGTTAGCATCTTGGGTGCTTAGGCTAAGTAAGGTCCCAGCAGTGAAGAAGGGAATATTGGATAGTCATCCACATTCATATTAAATTAACTGAGCTTCCAAATCCTCAGTGGGTCTTGAGAAGTGATCTGGAGGTCAATAGATGATAACAAGGAAGGCTGGAAGGAGTCAAAGGAGAATCAAATGTACCTTGAAGAAGTGAAGGCACATTTAAAAAATTGAGAATGGAAAGAACAATGAAGATCTGCAAGAAAGAGTGAAAGAATGGGAAGTGACATCCAAATATATATATATATTTTTTTCCTTTTTGTCTTTTTTCGTGACCGGCAACGGATTGCAACCCTCAGTGTCGCGCCTGTACCGGACCGGGACCGGCAACGGGATCGCAACCCTCGGTGTTGCGTCCGCACCTCACTCAGCCAGTGAGTGGCCGGTCTGTACGTGGGATCCGAACCCTTGGCGGGAGCGCCGTCGCGCTCCCAAGTGGCGCACTGTAGCAGTGCGCCACCGGGCTGGCCCGACATCCAAATATTTTAACGTTAAAGTCTGTGGGCTGTAGAAGAATGAACATTTGAGAGGTATATAAAGAATGCAATATTTTAGGGGACAGATGTGCCTGGAAGATTAAGTAGGTAGCAGTTTAGCACTCTGGATTAGAGTTTGGACTACAGAATCCAACAAACCTAAGTCAAATCCAGGCTATAGAGCTGTGTGACCCTGGGCAGCATAACCTTGCTGGGCCTCAGTTCTTTCATCTGTAAAATGGAAATAATTATAGTAGTACCTGGTTATTGTATGGATTAAATACTATAATATTTTCTCCTACTTCACAGATTTCTCATCCTCAGTTTCTTCACTGATTTTCCTCTCCTCCCTGGGCTTTTAATATTGTAGTGATTTAGGGCTCAGACCTTCTGCTTCATGTTCTCCCCCCCACCCTTTCTTCCCTTTTGCTTTTCTCTCTCATCAGCCAGCTCCATTGTTTCAAATACAATCCATATGCTGATGAATCCTAAATTTCTATCTTTAATACAGACCCTTCTCCCAAACTTCAGCCCCATATATATCCACCCTCCTACTAGACCTTTCCGTTTGGATGGCTATTAGCTATCTCCAACTCAACATGTCTAAAAACCTAAATTCTAGTCTTCCCCCTCAAACCTGCTTTACCCACAGCCCTTCCCATCTCACTGATGGCAACTCTGTCCAGTTGTCAAGGCCCAAACCTTTTTTTTTTTTTCTGTGACTGGTAAGGGGATTGCAACCCTTGGTGTGGTGTCACCCGCACCGCGCTCAGCCAGTGAGCACACCGGCCATCCCCACACAGGATCCGAACCCGCGGAGGGAGCGTCACTGCGCTCCCAGCGCCGCACTCTCCCGAGTGCGCCACGGGGCCGGCCCGAGGCCCAAACCTTTGAAGTCATCTTAGTTGTTCTCTTTCTCTCAGACCCCACATCCACTTGGTTCTGCCTACAAAGAATATCCTGAAACCAGCCACTTCTCACCACGTCTGCAGCTACCATCCTGATCTGAGTTCTCTCCCTACACTGTTTCTAGTGTGGCCCCCTCCAGTCTTAGCCTAGCTTGAGCTTGCCAGAGATATCTTTAAAAATGTAAAATGTAAGTCAGATCATTCCACTCTTCTAACACCATGCAATGGATTCCATTTCTCTCAGAAAACTAAAGTCCTCACAAAGGCCATATTTGATCTGCACTCTCCTTACATCTCTGGCCTCATTACTCTTTGCTCTTTTCCTCCCACAGACTGTGCAGCCTCTTGGTGTTCCTTGAACAAGTAATTTATGTTCTTTCTTTAAAGTCTTTGAGCTAACAATTTTCTCTGCCTCAAATGCTCTTCCTTCATGTGTTTTCTTGTTTAATTTCCTCACCTTCAAATCTTTGTTCAAATCACACCTTCTGAATGGAGGCTGGGCTGACCACCCCATTTAACAATGCAGCATGTACCAGCCCTCCCACTCCTTCCCCCTACCCCTTCCCCCCACCCCCCAGCACTCCCAATCTCTTAACTCTGCTTTAGTTTTTATTATCACCTCCTTAAATACCATATAATTTGCATGTTTATACTTATTCTTTATTACCCATTTCTTATGCAATAAAGACTCCATGTGAGCAGGGATCTCTATATGCTTTCCTTACTCATGTACTCTAAGAACCTAGTATGGTGCTTGGCAAGTGGTGGGTACTCAATAAATATTTGTTGAATGAATAAAAAAATGAATAAATAAATGGATGACTATAGAGCACTATCTACATGCTGGCTATTATGCTAAGTAATCCACTATTGCTACCTGTTGTTACTGGTGTTATTTTTTAGCTGGGGGAGAGGAAGGAAGAATACGTCCTAAGAAGGTTTGAGAAAAAGGAAGGACAGGAAGGGAGACTTTTATGTTGACAGAGACTAGCAAGTGGATTATGACCTTAAAATAAACCCTAGCAGGCTATTGCTTTCTCTGTACGAGCTCTCTGGAAGAAGGTTCCTTAGGGAGAGCAATAGGAAATAATTTACCCAGGGATAATTATTACTAACAGGAATGAGCCTTTTCCCTCCCTGACTCACTCAATGGAGACTACTTTTAAGTAATTATCTTGGTTAAGTTTTATTAATCTTTTGGCACTGAATGAAATGGTGTGCTTTATTGGAGGACACTATTCACCACTGAGGTTTTAAAGCTCTTGGGGGAACATTTGAATGAGAATAGAATTTGATAGCAGGATTGATTTAGGAGTGGTTGCTCACATTTTCCTTACTTTTTCTTTTTTTATATCTCAGATGTTTGGGCAATTAGTTTAAGAAGAATTGCAAAATTTTAGTTCAGAGAATATGGGATTTTCTGATTACTTTGGGTAAGTTTTTATGTCTTTTGAATGTTGATGCTTCATGTTCTTGTACTGCCCATTGCCGGAAATACTGAAATGGCTTAATTGCTAAGTTGGACCCGGGAGTTTTATGGTAGACCCAGAGATATAGGTGTATATATATTTTAAATTAAATTAACCTTTTATATTACTGACATAATTCATATTCATCATAGACAATGTTGAAAATGCAGAAAAGGTACAAAGAAGAAAAATTACCTCTTACCCATCAGCAGAGATAACACTGTTAGCCCATCGGTGTATTGTGCACATTTTACCTTATTTCAAAAGTTGGGTATATTTTCCTTGAACTTGTTTATTAGGCATCAAAACCACCTCATCGTCTACACGGCAGCAATTTATAACCCTTTCTTGCATTATGGACTTCTCTGAGAATCTAATAAAAGCTATAGGTTCCCATCCCCCAAATCCCCATATGGTCATGCACACAAACATTGTGTTTATTATCAAGGTTTTAATGAATACAATAATAGCCTATGGGTTTTAGGTTAACATCCTTGATATAAGGCACAAGTCCCTTTTTTGAAATTTTAAAACCTGATAATTATGAAAAATTAAAATGATTTCCTATAATGCTCACACTCAGTCCAAGTAACCATAGTGAATATCTCTTGCTTTTATCTTCCTAGCTCCTATTTTATCCCTTTCATCTGGTAACACTGTCAAACCACCTTGTTACAAGGGTGGGCATGTGACCCAGGTTGCACCAAGAACAATATCTGACCTTAGAATAGCTAAAGTATGAGTGAAAATTAAAGATACTGACATTTTACCAAATATGTAAGCATCTATGCATGTGAATGTGTAATTTTTTCCCCACTATAATCATCTCGGGAGATTTCATTTCAATTATGATTATATCATGTTTCAGAATAATTTTGAGTTCCTCTTCTGGCATTGCCTTTAAAGGAAATTTATGAGCTATAAAACTTTTGGTTAAAAATTACAGAAAACCCCACTCAAATGACTTAAGCCAAAAAAAAAAAATTATTGACATGTATAACAGGAAAGTGTAGTGTGGAGCTCTGTTTTCAGACACAGATGGACCGAGAAACTCAAACAGTGTAAATCAGAATTTAGTTTCTCTCTTTATCTCTGGGCCCTTCTTCCTTTTTGTTGGCTTCATTCTTAGACACACTTGTCCTGCATGGTGGCAAAAGTGACCTTTCTGGCTAAAGCCCCTCAGAAGTAGAGAACATCATTTCTGTAACTACCAGAGAAGTCCCAAGACTTAGACTGCATGCAAACAGTGAAATCATCTCAGAGGCCAAGAGAACGCAATGAGGTGCTTTTGATTTAGTTCTGGGCCATGTGCTTCCCCATGGAGTCTTAGTTCTACCCAAAATGCATGGACTAAGAGTGGGGGAGGAGGTTAAGAGTCAAAATAGGGAGCTACTGCTGTAAGAAGGGTAAAAACAATACTAAGAATACTCTACAGTAAGTACGATTCTTTTAAAGTCACCTTCTTCACCAGACATGACATCAAATAACTTCTCATGACAATAAAGATGATAATTTACTACCATCAGAGGTAGTTAAAAGAATGTGTTTGAGGTTGTAATATCCATTCCAAGGAAGATAGATGTCAGAACTGGGAAAATGCAGTTTACTCAGAGGAGTTATCTCCTAATTTAAGTAAAACAGAAGAAATAAACAGTAAGATAAAGAAATTATAAAATAGCATGTAATCAAATATTTATTTTTTCCTGAATTCTTAAAGGCCATCTCTCAAAAAAGAGATTACAGAATGTTCAAGTGTTGGGAGCCTGTAGCCCCACACCCCTTCTTGTGTGACCAGGCCTACGTGACAATCT
>NW_007729253.1:248382-249833 GCF_000696425.1 Galeopterus variegatus | reverse complement strand
GGAGGAGGGAGGGAGGTTTTGGTGATGGGACACAATAACTAACTACATTGTATATTGACAAAATAAAAATAAAAAAGAAAAGTCTAAAGAAAAGACAAGAAGTCTCAAATCAATGACTTCATCTCTCTCAGCTTAGAAAAAGAGCAAATTTCACCCAAAGTAAGCAGAAGAAAGGAAATAATAAAGAGTATAAATCAATGAAACAGAAAGCAGAAAAATAATAGAGAAACTAAATGAAACAAAAAACTGGTTCTTTGAGATCAATAAAAATGACATACCTCTAGCCAGACTGATCAGGAATAAAATAAACACATTACCAACATTAAGAATAAGAAAGATGACATCACTACAAATTCTACAGATATTAAAAGAATAATAAGGGACTATTTTGAATGGTATGCCAATAAAGTTGATGATGCAGATGAAATGGAAAGATTCATTGAAAGACAAAAACTACCAAAGCTCACTCAAGAAGAAATAGATGAGCTGACATGGATTAATATCAGATAAGCATCTATCAAAGAAACTGAATTTGTAGTTTAAAACTTTCCCATGAAAAAAGTGCCAGTCCCACATGGCTTCATTCGTGAATTCTAAGAAATATTTAAGAAAGAGGTAATACTAATTCTACACAGCCTGTCCTAGAAAATAGAAGAGAATGGAGTACATTTCAACTCATTTTATGAGACGAGCATTACTCTGGTATACAACCCTTTTGGAAGACAGTTTGGCAATTTCTTAAAAAGCTAAACATGCACCTACCATATAATTCAGCCATTCCACTCCTAGGTTTTACCCAAGAGAAATGAAGGCACAGGTACATACAAAAATTTGTACACAAATGTTCATAGCCCAAAATCAGAAACAACCCATCAACAAGTAAACAGATAAACTGTGGTTTATCCATACAATGGAATACTACTCAGCAATCAAAAAGAACACACTATAGAAACACACAACAAAATGAAAAAATCTCAAAACAATTATGTTAATTGAAGGAAGCCATCCACCCCCACAAAGAATACATACTACATGACTGTATTTATATAAAACTCTAAAAAATGCAAACTAATCTGCAATGACTGAAGGCAGATCAGTGGTTGCTGAAGGACAGGGAGTAGCAGCAGTAATCACAAAGAGGCATAAGAAAATGTTGGGGGGCAATGGATACATGCATTATCTTGATCGTGGTAATGGTTTCACTGGTGTATACACATGCCAAAACTTATGTGCAATTTTTTGCATGACAATTTTACTGCAAACGCTGTTTTAAAAATATCCTTTGGTAAGTCTGAGTTGAGTAAAATCTTATTTGTGAAAGGCCAGTTCTCCCTTCCTTCACACACTTGCCCCTGGCATGGGAACCCAACACTGATCAAATTAGACCCAGTCCCTGACTTCATAGGGCTTACACTTTTTTTTTTTTTTTTTTTTTTTTAGCAGGGGGCTGG
>NW_007729253.1:244980-247394 GCF_000696425.1 Galeopterus variegatus | reverse complement strand
CCTGCCCATGAAATTTAGGGTCACAGGAAAATCCAGCTCTGTGGCCTGACCTTATTGACTAGCTATTTCCATAAACAATTCATAAAAGAAAATCTTTGGCATTTACATGCAGGATTAAACTTTTAAACTTGGCTTTTTTTTTTTTTTTTTTTTTTTTTTTAGCAGGTGGCTGGTACGGGAGTACAAGCCCTTGACCCTAGCACGGGTTTACATTGTAGTGGCAGAAACAGAAGATAATCAAACCATCAGCAGATAAAGCGTTTCCATTGTGATGAATACTGTGAAGAAAATGAGCCTTCCTAGAAGAGCTAGAAAGAGAGAAGCCATCAAAGATGGGGCCTAGCACAGGTGCTGCATTGTCGTGAGGGACACCTCTGGCAAGAGGTCTGGGAAACTGAATCAGCAATATAAGACAAATTGAAATTTGCCCTGAGATTTTCCCAGTGGGGGATAAGGAAATGGAGTGAATCCTCAAAACATGATCCTGCAGGCACAGAAAGAGTGTCTACAGCTCTGTGGGCAGAGGTGTCCTTCTGTGTTTTTTAAATGAGTGACATCTGCACTTCCTTGTTACAGATCTCACCTACCTCTTGAGGGCTACACATAATGTTCTCTCTTGCAAATGAAACTACATATAATATAGTAGTCCTTATCTGAGGTTTTGCTTTCCACGGTTTTAGTTACCTGTGGTCAACCACAGTCTAAAAACAGGTGAGAACAGTAAAATAAGATATTCTGAGAAGGAGATAACATTCACATGTAACTTTTATTACAGTATATCATTATAATTGTCCTATTTTATTGTCAGCTTTGTTGTTTATTGTCAACTGTGCCTAATTTATAAGGTAAACATTATCAAGATATATAAGTATAGGAAAAAACCTAAAATATATAGGGTTGGGTACTCTCTGTGGTTTCAGCATCCACTGGAAGTCTTGGAACACATCTGCTGAGGATAAGAAGGGTGACTATACTCAAGGTTGCTGTGCACACCCTTTATGTAAATAAGGGTGAGAGAACTGCCTAATTAAAAACAAAAGAAACACCTATTGTAACCGCACTTTCCAAGGGAAGGAAACAGGAATCAGAGAGGTTAACAACTTCCTGGGCATTTATTTGCCGGGTTATTTGGCAAAGCATTATAGGAGCAAGGCAGTGGGTTGCTGGGGAATGTGAAGATGGAGAAGGCGCAGTTCTCGCCTGCAGGCTCTCCCAGGCTCATTAGGGGAGGGACACGAAACACAGAAATGAGTGCCATGCCGCTCAACAGTGAAGCCCTAAAGGCAGAAGACCGAGAATATGGGAATGGTACAAAGTGCCCCCCTACAAAAACAAAACGCAGAATCGTTAAAATTCATGTGAATACTGCATTCTCCAGAGTATAGTCCTTCCTGTCCTAGTATTTCCTCTGAATCTCTTAATAAAATGGCCAGTCCAGGAAGGTGAAATATCTTCATCCCGTTGGTTTGCAGGTCACAGGTCCACCACCTCAGACCACTGGGGGTACATGAACCCCATTTAAGGGACATACATATGAATGTAATGATTCTAAGGGCTGAGAGCTGTAAGAGAGGTATGTGAAGCCAAGAGATGTTCCCACTCATTCTGTCTGAGCAAGTCAGAGGAGTTTTACAGGACAGATGTCACCTACTTGGGTCTTGGAGGATAAGAAGGATTTGACCGAAAGAGGAGAGGAGGGAGGCCAGACAGAGGATGAGAACAATTCAAGAAGGGGTGATGGAGTTTGGATGTGTTGTCCCCTCCAAAACTCATGTGGAAATTCGATCTCCAATGTGGCAGTGTTGGAAACTGATTGAGTCATGGGGGCGGATCCCTCATGAATGGATTAATGCTCACCCTGGAGGGAGGGGGGGTAGTGAGTGAGTTCTCACTCTATTAGTTCCCACGAGAGCTCATTTGCTTAAAAAGACCCTGGCACCTTCTCTCTCTCTCTCTTCCTGTCTCTTGCTTCCTCTTGCCATGTGATCTGCTTGTACCCACCGGCTGCCTGCCACTTTCCTCCATGAGCAGAAGCAGCCTGCGGCCCATGCCAAATGCAGCTGTCCCAGAATCGTAAGCCAAATAAACCTCTTTTCCTTATAAATTACCCAGTCTCAGGTATTTCTGTTATAGCAACACTAAATAGACTATAACAAGGGGCCTCGGCAGAGTCTGGAATGTCTGTGGTAGAATCTCCATGGGCTAAACGTACAATGAGGGTGGGGCACGCCAGTGAATGATGAGACTGGAAAGCGCGTGCAGGACCCAACCAAGTGTGAGAGCTCCTGCACACGGTGTCAACTTGGTTGGGCTGAACTGACAGACAGTGGGAAGCCATTTGAGGCTTCTAAGCATGAAAAGCCACCTTCTCAGGACTGTATTTCAGAAAGGATACAGGGCATATATCACTACAA
>NW_007729253.1:241281-244542 GCF_000696425.1 Galeopterus variegatus | reverse complement strand
CCAAATAAACCTCTTTTCCTTATAAATTACCCAGTCTCAGGTATTTCTGTTATAGCAACACTAAATAGACTATAACAAGGGGCCTCGGCAGAGTCTGGAATGTCTGTGGTAGAATCTCCATGGGGTAAACGTACAATGAGGGTGGGGCACGCCAGTGAATGATGAGACTGGAAAGCGCGTGCAGGACCCAACCAAGTGTGAGAGCTCCTGCACACGGTGTCAACTTGGTTGGGCTGAACTGACAGACAGTGGGAAGCCATTTGAGGCTTCTAAGCATGAAAAGCCACCTTCTCAGGACTGTATTTCAGAAAGGATACAGGACATATATCACTACAATATGTAGTCCTGGCATGACACAGAATTGAACTAAATCTATGGTAGCAGAAATAGTGAGAAGGAGTCAGATCCCAAACATGTGGAAGAAAGATAGAGTCTGTTGAGGACCCAGTGTCCTCTGGTGGGGTAGCAGGCAGGTGCAGAGCCCAGGTCCCCTCATGCCCACGGTGGCTGCATGAAGCTGCCACCAGGGACCCAGACCCTACTGTAAACTCATTCCACCAATGGGAGCAGTGTTTCTCCTCTTGTGCACTTTGGATGTAACACAATCAATTAATTAAGACCATATTTTGCCTTACGGGGACTCTTGTTTGTAAGAAGATTACTATCAGGAGCTAGCAGCAGGCAAGCAGGAAGACTGCTGGCATGTGGTATGAGGCACACACAGCCTCTGTATGTGAATGGTAGGGAATCAGGCATGTTGGCACCTTTTGTTTATTGCTGGCAGTTGTGGACTAGGCACCATTAACTGTGATCACGTAGAAAAGCGATGCCTTTTATCCCATTTTATATGCTATTTGGGATTTTCTCAGTGACGTTTGGTTTGTTCTTTTTTTAAAAATTTACTTTGATCAACCAATTAAAATTTTTTTTAACTAGAGCCCCATTGGACAGTGGGGCTCTCAACTCCAGTGACACAATTTTTTAAAAAGTACTGTATAGATCAAGTGATAGAACACATCCAGAAGACCACACAGATCATGTATCTACAAAAAGCAGTGATTCAAAAACCAGATGAGTAGAACCCCAAGGTGCATGGAGGTATTAGTGAGGTCAGGACAAGAAATGATCAGAGCTGAAGCAGACAAGAACAAACATTCAGATCCATACAGAACAGACAGTACACGTGGAGGAGGCAATCAGGATGGGAAAGACACAGGTGGCAGCAAGTTATACACAGCACAGCGTCAAAAGGCATGCCCAGCAGGTAGCACTGGAAGCGCTATAGTAACTGAAAATAGGCAGGAATCGCATGGAAATAGAGACCTTAGCTCTGACGGATGCTAGAGGGGGTCACCGGAAGTCAGATTCCCAAGAGGGGAGCTTGAACAGGGAGGAAAAGCCGCTGCTAAGCACAGCACGCTCCCCCTCTCCTAGTCCTAGATGTTTGGTCCCAGGTTCCCAAAATATTACTGCACTCATCATGGCAGCGCTGTCAATCACCGTGCAGAACTTCACAACGGAAGACATCAAAGACACTAACAGAACGGTTCCAAGGTAGCACAGGACAGAATCATATTCCAATGACTGCTAAGCAAATGGTAAAGACAAAAACTGGGAGGAACGAGACCTCCTGAGAGCCTAGAACGGTTGATCGGGGAAGGAGAGCAGCCAGAAGAGATGGGAGATGTTCCTAAGGGAACAGTTTGAACACGCAGACACATAAGCAAACCTGCATTCCTGCTGGTATCTGACAAATCAGTAAGAAGCTGATGGATTATTCAATAAATTGTAACAAGTGAAAAATTGAAATTGGACCTCTGCCTCACACCATTTGCCAAAATAATTTCCAGATAGATAAAATATTTAAATGTGAAAAATGTAGCTGTAGAAATACGGAAGAAACTATGGGGGAAAATGTCTTTCTCAGTAGGAACACAAATCCAGGAGACAGAAAAAGATTAATAAAATTCAACTGATAAAATTGAAATTTTTCCACATGAAAAAACATAGATGAAGTAAAAAAGATCAATGGCTGAGGAAAATACTTGCTACTCCTACCACAGTTTACAAAGAAACTCCACAATTCAATAAGAAAAAAACAACTAAATGACCATTAACCAAAAATAAATAGAAAAATATAAAAGGGTCTGGAAATATGAAAACACAGTCAATGACATTCAGAATAGGAGAAATGCAGATTAAACTTTACTTTTCACTACTAAATGAGCAAAAACTCAAAAGTTTAACAAGCCTTTGGCAAGAGTATGAGAAAAACAAGTTCTCACCCACTGCTGGTGAGAATCAAAATTGGTACAATGTTTATGAAGAGCAGTTTGTCAAAAATCAACCGAAATTAAAAACATACAACCATTTTGATTTACTAAATCCAGGTCTATGAATTTATCCTATAGATAATCACATGTGCAAAATGACACATGCATAAGAATTACACTGCACCATCAAAAGAATGGGGCCCCTCGATACAGGACTGGGATATATTAGTAGCATCCAGAGAAAAAAGTACAGTGCAGCCATGAAAAAGAACCCAACAGCTACCAGCACTGCCATGGAAAGAGAACCAAGATGGATTTTAAAGTGAAAATACAGGATTCAAAATAGTTTGTGTAGTTTGTTACTTTTTGTGTAAAAACATATTAAACATTTATGCTTATATAAATATAAAAATGTTTCTGGAAATACACATAAGAGATTGCTAGGAGTTGTTGCTTCTAGGGAGGATAACTGGGTAGAAGGGAGCTCCACTTTCACTGTACACCCCTTGATACCTTTTAAATTTTACATCGTGTACATATAAGCCCATATAACAATTAATAAAACAAATTTAAAGTTGCATCCTCTTTTTTATTATAATCCTGCAATCCCACTTCTGGGTATATTTATCTAAAAGAATTAAACTCAGACCTCAAAGAGACATCTGCACTCCCATGTTCATTGTAGCATTATTTATAAGAGCCAAAATAATGGAAACAACCCAAATATCCATCAACAGAGGAATGGACAATGAAAATGTAGTATATGAAATATTATTAGGCAGTAAAAAGGAGGAAATCCTACCATTTGTGATAACGTGAATGGATGTGGAAGACATTATGCTAAGTGAAATAAACCAGTCACAGAAAGACAAATTCTGCATGATTCCTCTTATATGAGGCATCTAAAATAGTCAAAGTAGACAACAGGGGCTGGCCCGGTGGTGCACTGCTACAGTGCGCCGCTTGGGAGTGCGGCGGTGCTCCCGCC
>NW_007729253.1:230627-240583 GCF_000696425.1 Galeopterus variegatus | reverse complement strand
GACACTGAGGGTTGCGATCCGTTCCCGGACACGAAAAAAGACAAAAAGGCAAAGTAGACAAAGAATGATGGTTACCAGGGGATCGAGGAAAGGGGGATATGGGGAGTTACTGTTCAATGGATATAAAGTTACATTTATACAAGATGAGTAAGCTCCAGAGATCTGCTACACAATAAAGTACCTATAGTTAACAATAAGGTATGGTGTACACAAAATTTTTTTTTTTTTTCCTTTTTGTCTTTTTTCATGTCCTCATGTCCGGCAACGGATCACAACCCTCAGTGTCACCCCCGTACCAGACCGGGACCGGCAACGGGATCGCAACCCTTGGCGCTGCGCCCGCACCTCGCTCAGCCAGTGAGCGGGAACCGGTCTGTATGTGGGATCCGAACCCTCGGCGGGAGCGCCACCGCGCTCCCAAGTGGCGCACTGTAGCAGTGCGCCACTGGGCCGGCCCCACAAAATTTTTTTAAGTGGGCGAATCTCATGTTAAGTTTTCTTACCACCAAAAAAAGTGGCATCCTTTATTCATTCCATACTCTCCATTATTACTTCCTAAGAGGATATCACTACTTATATCTGGGCTATAATCTCCTAGGAAGTAGGAAAATCTCTGCTGGGACCACTGTATGAGGCACACCATTCCCAAACTCTTCTAAGGGCTCTGGACATTAATCTGTGAAACAGGCAGGTAAATGTCACGGTAAACAATGGCATTATTATAAGTGGAAAGAGAACAGAATCGGTACTTAAAGTGCATATTGATCCTCCAGGTTTTACTTTAGCATGTCCACAGGGAAGTCCTCCCTGGCCCCCTAAAATCTGAGGTTCCTGCAACGTCCTCCCAGTGAGCACTCATGGTGTGGGACAGGCCTCATTCTCACTGGACTTCCTACTCCCAGCACAAGGACTGACTGCCTTAAGGCACCTGCAGCTCCAGGAGCTAGACTTACTGCTCCCTCACTTTCACTCAGTAACTAGAAGTTTTTTGTTTTTTGTTTTTTAATTTATTTTATTTATAGACTCAAAATCGATTATACACATTTTTGGGGTTGAACATTGAGATATGTTGATTAAATCAAAACTACTAGCATATCTATTGTTATAAATCATAATTATTCTTTATGCTCCTTGTCCAATCTCTTCCATTCCCCCATTTCCTCCCCCTCCCCCACCTAATTACCCTAGATTTCTTCTCTCTTTCTGAAAGAATAATGGTTACTCTGTTAATTTGTTGCCTAGGTGATCTGTCCAATGCTGAGAGATGTGATCAGGTCCCCCAGTATTATCATAGAGCAGATGCTTCTTCTGTCACTCTGAAATGGGTTTTGTGGAAAGAGACATCCTCTTCTTTTCCTTGTCTCTGCTGGTGACTCTCCTTGTGTCGGGCCCTCCAGTGGTTGGCGGACCATCTGTGCGGTGGTTGTGGCGTCTAGCCACTTTTGCGGCAGCCATGATTATTGTGGTGGCTGTGGTAGGCCAACCACATGGAGGTGCTGTTTTTGGTATGCTCCTTGGCACTGGCAGTATGCCTGGTTATGGGGTATGTTTGGTCCCCTTCTCTATGCCTCTGGTCCCTAGGCAGGCCTCAAGGCACTGGTGCCATGTGCCTGGTTGTGGGAGAGGGGTCCAGTCCCCTTCTCCATGTCCTGGGTCCCTGGGCAGGTCCTGAGGTGCGGTGTGGTGTGCCTGGTTGAGGGAGGGTGGTCTGGTCCCCTTCTCAATGCCCCAGGTCTCTGGGTGGGCCCCAAGGCACTGAGGTCATGTACCTGGTTGTGGGAGGAGGATTCAGTCCCCCTCTCCATGCCTCGAGTACCCAGGTGGGCCCCGAAGTGCTGGCGTTTTGTGCCTGGTGTGGCAGGAGGGTCCAGTCCCTGGCTCCACACCTCAGGTCACTGAGCAGGACCTGAGGCACTGGCTTGGTGTGCCTGGTTGTGGGAGAGAGGTCCATTCCCCTTCTCCTTGCATTGGGTCCCCAGGCAGGCCCCAAGGTGCTGGCATGGTGTGCCTGGTTGTGGGTGGGGGGTCCATACCCCTTCTCCTTGCATCAGGTCCCCAGGCTGGCCCCGAGGCACTGGCGCAGTTTTCCTGGAAGTGGGAGTGGGGTCTGGTCCCCAGATCCAAGCCTCTGGTTCCCAGGCATGCCCGAAGGTGCTGGTGGTGTGCCTGAGCCGGAACTAATTTTTTGTCTTTTGCTTCTAACACAGGGGAACTTCCTATGGGAACCAGTACTTGAGCTGTGTGGTTGTTTAAATTGCTACTTTGCTGCTGTTTCCCTGGGGAAGACTTTTTGTGGACCTCAGGGTTTAATGGTTGACCTTATAGGTACTTCCAGTTCTCCAGAGACATGGTGGATCTGTGTTCTGTAGAATCTCTGATCTGGGCCTGAGTTTTTTCATCAAACTGCACCCCATGCAATTCTGCATTCCTGACCAGTCGCCTCTGAGTGGTCCTGTGCAGACTGGGGGGCAGATCAGCTGTCCTTGCTGTGTCCCAGTGTTCCCCTGGTGGGCCCATCTCCCCCACCCCCCATGCTCCAAACACTTCCCATGGGACGGGCCCTGTGCCGGTCCCTTGCAATGACTCACCAGCCTCTGAGTGGCTCCCTTTTTCAGCTGTTCTGGCTCCTCGCTCCTGGGTGGGTCCATGGGAACCCTGTTAGTGGTCTTGGTGTCTTCGGGGCCACCAAGGCCCTCTTCCCTGCCACCTCCAAGTAACTCCATCCCAAGGGCACAGCTGTGGCTTCTGCTGGCTCCTGCTCCATGTGCTCAGCAGCTCGAGCCTTAAAGCAGCCACGGCCCGAAATGCTCAGAGCAGCTTTTTCTTTCTCTCACTGTAGTTTCTCCTACCTTCATGAACTCCGTAGGTCTCTCCTCCTCTTCCCCTGAGCTCCAGTGGCCCCAGCTTGGCTAATGTTACATTTTTATAGTTGTAATTTTGGTTGATTTGTGGGAGAGAGTGACGCTGTGGACTGTCTATTCCACCATCTTGATTGGATCCTGAAAGTCTTAACAACACCAAATTAGCTTCCAGCCTCCATTTCTGAAAAGGCCCACAAGATGGAGACGTCACTGCAGGCATGGGAAGAGAGTGAGCTCTGACCCTCCCAATGCCCAGAGCTGCACAATTGCAGTGGTGTGGTGGTTATTGTTTGCTTGTTTGATTTGAATACCTGAACATGAATGGTTCAAATATTCCTCTAACTTTGTTTTCTTTCAAAAAGAAAATATTTAGAACTTCCCTGCTCGAAAAGCACATTTTCAAAATAGAAGTATTTTTAAAGTCTGCTTTTATTAAACAGTTGCATCTTGGATCCCTGTGGGCCTCTGCAAATAGTTCTGGTTTTCTTGTTTTGTTTTGGCACAACTTAAGTTGCAATTTCATGAAAATTAATGCTCCACTCTCTGGATCTAAAAGAGAGCCCTATAAATGAATCTAAAATAGGAGATGTGGGGACGGATTCATTTTAATACCCTTGCCTTGACTTGATTTTGAATATTGTTTCTTCAGCACTTCCTTTCTAGGTCAATTCATCATTTCGAGATTTATAAACATCTAACACACTAATATGTTTGGGGGGAAAATGGAAAACACCAAGCTCACAATGACGCCTAGTTGTATTTCCAAAGTGGACCGAGGTGCCTGAAGGGGTGTTTTAGTTGGCCTGATCCTCCTAGGACTTCAGAGAAGTGAGCCTTGTTTCCAAATCAAGGGAACAGATTTCCAGAGCTCCCCAGTCTTGTACAGGGCCCTGGCAAGACGTTTATTAGCTGAGGGTGGCCTGACAGAAGATGTGAGTTCTTGTTGCAAAAACACAGCTATTGTTCATAATAGTTCAATATCTTCCCTGACCAAGGAGTTTTCCTTTTTTGTTTTAATAATACTCATATGTCGGTATATAAAACATCTCAACAATAAATCTTACAAATTCTACTGAAGCATCTACCTCAGTAAAAACAATCACGTATCTTAATAGGGCAGAAAACACTTATACATGTGAAATTAGGTTATGGGTGACATCCAAAGAACTGAGTTGCCAAAAATGAAAAAAATTAAACTGTAAGTGCAACTGACAATATGCTTGGGTGACAGTGCACAAATACAAGTTGGAGTTGGGGGCCCCTCTTACTTTTTTTAGTCACAAAACATAAGCTAGACAGGTGAGAGTAAGGGTGAACGCAGCCAGGCCTACTGGTTTCTGGTGGCTTCCTGGTCTTACTAATGAAACCACACGTTTGATATTTCAAATGATTCACATGGTTTTTCAAAGCCACACATTGTGACAGTGGAGAAGACATGCAAATGTGAAGGAAGTAAACTCCTTGCTGCTACTTTACTTGCCGATGGATATTGCAAATGGCAAAGGTCACCAAGGTCCTGCAGCTGTTGTGCACTGTCAAAGAGAACAGGAGCTTAGGAGAACGACTCCTGCCTCTGCTGCTCCCCAGTCACCTGGTCTCAGTGCCAGTCTCTTTCGGAGTGATTCAATCCCAGTGCCTCCTTCAGGCCGAAAGCTGCTGACTCCACACCTCCTCAGGGCCCCCAGAGCATCTCCTTGAGTATCATATGGACTCCTCAGACCTCATGTGCCCCAGGCGCTTCCGCCCCCAATTTGCTTTTCTCCCAGTACTGCTTCAGATCCTTGTTCCTGATATCCACACACTCCCGAACGCTCACTCACTCCGCTTCCCAAGTCTGCAGCCAAGTCTGCCCAAACCTGCAGCTCCTCTCAGGCTCCATGCCACTGCCCTTGTTGGTCAGGGTCATCCCTCAAGGCTTGGAGGCAACTACCCGGCAGCCCCCATTCCTGTAGCCTCCCTCCGCCAGCTTGTTCTATGTGCCGACAGATTAGCACTGATCACCTCCTGCTTCCAAGCCTGAACAGCTCCCAGGGTCTAAGGATAAAGTCCAGCCTCCTCCCCAGGGTGCTCAAGGTGCCCTGGGATGCAGCCCCACTCATCCTGGTTTAACTCCCTCTCACACCCCACCCCTGCCCCCTGCCCCCTGCAGGGACACTTCTGGCAGTCCAGGCAGGGAAAGAGACACAGACAGGAGTCCTTCAGGAGCCTGGATCCTGCACCTTCCAGCTCAAACCTGGGCCTGGGTTTCCAGGGATCAGAAAAAAGGCAGAGGCTGGGGCTTCCCCTTCAGAATGCGGGAGGAGCATCCCCAAAGCCCAGGGCTTAAGTAAACCTGTGGGCCACTGGGACTTCCTGTCCTTATAACTTCCCAACTTCGTGGACCTCCAAACTGTTCCCAACCAGTGAGTTGCTAATTCACCTGATCCTTCAACCAGTATCTACTGTGGCTCTGCTATGGCCAGGCCCCAGGTACTGGAGGGGACACAGGAATGGATGGAGTCTAGTTCCAGCCCAAGGAGCCAGCAGCCTAGCAGGTGCAAGAGGTACAATGTCCTATCAGTCAGACTCCAATATTCCTCACTTTTTCTTAAAATCTTGCATTCCATAGAGAAGGGTCATCTCTATGGCAACCTCTCCAGGACTACAGATAACCTTGGCTGATCCCAAGAGGAGGTGCCCTAGGGTAAAGGACAGAGCTACAGAGGGGTAAGGGTGTCTTCAGGGTAATCAACTGGTTACCTTATTACCAAGACCTAACTTAGCCCAAGTGTGCCCATCCCAAGGCCAGGTTGGGCTGTGGAACCTGATAGTTTGACATCCTGGGATTTACATGCCATCCTAGAAATTAACAGTGACATGTGGCTAGGCAAACCCTGTTAGACACTCCTTCATCCTGGGGCTGTAAGGTCTTGCCTGCTCCACACCCAACCAAATCTCCAATCGCTAGCAGTGCTCAGCAAAACATACTTCAGAATACATGGAAGAGGATCAGAATGTGGAATACAGGTTGAGCTTTTGAAATTTGAGGAGTTTGACATCCTGGGATTTACATGCCATCCTAGAAATTAACAGTGACATGTGGCTAGGCAAACCCCGTTAGACACTCCTTCATCCTGGGGCTGTAAGGTCTTGCCTGCTCCACACCCAACCAAATCTCCAATCGCTAGCAGTGCTCAGCAAAACACACTTCAGAATACATGGAAGAGGATCAGAATGTGGAATACAGGTTGAGCTTTTGAAATTTGAGGCAAATGATCTCTGTGAATCGCTCATGTCTAGATTCCTGATAAATTGGGAGCTGCTGAAAGTTACACGCCATTTTCCTTTATGCTGCCCCCCTCCCACTGGATACACATGGCAGGCTTCCCATGGCATGCTCACGTGGACTTTTTCATTTACTCATCAATACCACCCTGTAAGGTAGGGTTGGCATAGTTGGCATTTTACCCTCAGGGATTAAATAACTTGCAAGTGAGTGAGCTAGAAGCCTAACCAGTCTTCTCTAACTCAGCACTCTTGCCATGTAGGGGTAACTGTTTTCAATTGTTCTAAAATTACAGGTCTTACCTTTCCCTTGTAAACACATCCTTGTGCAATCATTTGCTTCTAGGAGTAACAATCAGTTAATTTCTGGTGGTCTAATACTCTTGCCAAGTTAAATTCCTTCCATGTACCCTTCTGGTAGGTCCTGGATTAATTACACAATACCTTAATGGGCCCCGCTACCTTCTGATTTACACAGATTTAATCATTCAAAGGTGAAATAAGACAAATTGTATATAAGACAGATTGCAGAGATTATATAAAACCTAGAATAGTCTCTAAGGGGTGAATCAAAACATTCACATTTAAATATTTCAGAAGAAATTTTTATACTTTATATGAAAACTGTGTAGGGGAGGGAACAATAACAACAGTAAAATATCACCTCTAACAAAATATTTATTTAGTAAGTAGTGTGAAAGAGAGAGAAAATATTCTGCCTTTGGACTATGTTCTGTAAAGGAAAATGCTTCATATGCCTTTTATTTATACTTTTCCTGCAGTCACTCTTATCAAATTGATTCCTGTCACTCGAGAACAGTGACACCATCAAGATACTTATAACTCACCTTTCCAGCCTGGCCTCCTGTGGGGGAGAGAGGGATGACGTGGGGGTGGTGGGCACACTGGACCCCGATGGGGGTCTGGAGGAGTGGTACGAGTTCTTGCTGAAGTTGCTGTATCTAAAAAGTACAGAGGTTTAAGTTGGGGGGAAAAGGACAGAGAAATTAGTACAAGTCAGTAAATAAATCAGATTTAACAAATCTTAATTTCTGAAAGAAAAACTGATCTAGAAGTGCTACCACTGTTACTGATTATTCTAACCTAAAGAGATTTACTACAGCTTTGTTCAAATAATTTCTCATTAGAAATGTTTTCCAGAGTCCAAAACTGTTAGGCAGCAGAACTCATGACAAAGAGTTCAAATAAAACCCCCACATTTCCTATTTTTAAAAATGTACATTAAAATTATTTGCTAATATAAATTAAGAATCCAAATTATTTTCCTTTTGAATCATGAAGGTTTTTCTTGTCTTTCATGGTGATATAATTAGTGTTAATTCCACCGCAGGTCTATAGAAAATACCCTATGATTGTCTAAGAAAAAAATCACATTAAAAATTTCACTTTTGGTATTTCAAAATCAATTTCATTCACTAAATGCAATCACATCATGTGCCCGAGGACTGAGGAAAAACTGTCCCCAGGCCTTCTGGTCTGGCCTGCTGATAAGAGGTGCACGTACCTATCCATGTTTTCATCCAACATTTCCCCTGGACCAAAATTACACCTGCTAGGTTTGCATGAGCTTTGCTCATTTCCCAGTTGTCTCTGACAAGTTAAATTTCAGGATTTGTAAAACTCAAGAGTTTTGTTTTTCAGAATATATCCTTTAGTAATTTTTCCTTAGCTAGCACCACTCAGAGCATTCCCAGAAAACAAATTATCATCTGAAGCCCTTATAGGGGGCAGACACTCATGATTAGGTACAAATAATGACATTCAGAGTATTCTGCCTCTTAACCTACCCAGCCACAGGGCAGGGCTGACTCCTCCCCCTAAACGGGTTAGGCAGATTTTATTTGGGTGTGTGGGACCCCAAATACAGTGTCACTGGATATATGTGTGCAAGTATATAGAAAATCCAATCCAAACTCCTATCAATAGAAATCAAAATCCCTCCTGGAAAGCAATTTAACTTCAAAATGTGTGTATCCTTTGACAGAGTAAATCCACTTTGGGGAAGTTAACGTAAAGAAATAACCTTATAGCTATATACATACTGAAAATGTTATGCACGAAGACACTTTTTGGAGCATTATCTAGATTTTGGTGAAAAACTGAAAACTACCCAACCAAGTAACAGTGAATGAATGGCCAAGAAAGTACATTATTCATCTATGGACTATTATGCAACCACTAAAAATGATGACCAATTTTGTAAGTGATAACACAGAAAATGTTGATATATAGGCCAAACAAAACCATCAGGATATATTATGCATAGTTTGATCACAACTGTGTAGAAATATTCTCAAAGATCAAAAACTATGTGCAGAAAATAGTGTAAAAAACGGGCTATTTTAAAAAGTAGAATACGAAGATGAAATTTCAGTTTTAATAATAAATTACATTATTATAAGGGAAAATAAAATATTTATAATCCCAGGACTTGGTTTCTGGGCACTCATTTTTGCATCTCTTTAAAAACCCAACACTCTACATGTCCAATGGGTTAACTGCTTCTCCAAGTGAGTGCTGGTTTGGTTTCTGAAGAGGGCTCCCAAACCACAGGCCACAGAGAAGGCAGAAAATCACAGGACGAAAGGAACAAAGAAAGAAAGAAAGAAGTAGAAAAGGGAGGGAAAGATACCAAGCAAAGAGGAGGAAAGGAAACAGGGCAGCAAGCTCTGCGACGTGTGGGGGAAGGAGGCTGCCCCCGCGTCCCCTGCCTGCTCTGCACAGGCTCCAGGACCGCCTTGCCAGCTGCCTGGACGCTCAGCCCATCATCTAAAACAATCCTACCCCAGCAGCTAAAACAATCCCCTTCCGACCGCAAGTGGACATCCTGCAGAATGTTTTAACAAGATCACTTTGCTAAGATTATGCTTAAATGACGTTATGGAAATAAAATAAGCATAACGCCTTTTTCCCTACTTTGGTTTTTCTAATGGCTAAGCAATTAATTCAAATGCCTCACAGTCTGTCCAATTTTACTTCTCAATTTCAGCCAAACTAACAGGATCATACAATTCACTGTTCAGCGTTTTTTTGTTTTTTGTTTTTTTTTCTGTGAGGAGGGCTCTTTTTAATGAGTAACTAGTTAGTCTCCATTATAAGCCATTCAACTTAAGTCAACCACGGAGTTGTCAAATTTGTGTCAATACAGACCCATGGAAATCACAGCAAGTGAACATCAAAAAATTCAATAGGTACAAACATTTATACAGTATTCAAATTTATGGGAGGCAAATGATTAAAAAATTGCAAACTTTGCTCAGTTAAATCAAAGCCAATCCTCACTCATAAGCATGTGCCTATTTTTCACAGTATACTCGTATATTCAACTGGGCAATTTATGCTTCCATTGCTTCCATCCCCTAGGACTATAAGTAGTAGTGAAATTTGGGGACCAAGTAGGGGGACCTGGGGCCCAGGAAAGCCACATCAGAGGCTGAGACCAGCTGGGAAAGATGAGGTTGCCAAAGTATTTTTATTCCAGTCAAATGTAAGCTCCTAACTTGAACATAGATATTGTTCTTGGAGGGTATAAGAGTCATGTTGGATTCATTCCATAAAAATTGGGTGAAAGATCACAACAACCCCAGAATTTTAGATGTGCAAGAGACCCACAGAGAACTTGTAGCTTCAATGTGTTCAAAGTTGGTTCACAACTCCAGAAGGTGTACAAAGTCATTCTGCAAACAACAGGAAATGAATTTTCAATTCCTCAAGCTCCATATCTGCTATTTTTAAAAATGCATCTGCCTATGCCCCTCTTACAGTCTCCAGGTTCTCCTTTCCTGCCTCTCCTTCCACAATTGCCTTCAA
>NW_007729253.1:228737-229877 GCF_000696425.1 Galeopterus variegatus | reverse complement strand
TTGCCAGGCAGCCAGGCTGGGAGTCCCCTAAACACCAGCTCTAGCAAAAGCACCTCACTGACAAGGACTTGCCTGAAGAAGCCCTGGCAGGGTTGTGGCAAGCCCAGTAAGGACAGAGAATAAAAGACCGCCTAAGAGACAGGCTGCTGCACAATGCACAGGTTAGGACCTGACTCCAGCATCCTGCCTGGGGTTGAAACCACTCCCCCACTAAATAGCTGAGCGACTCTGGCCAAGTTACTTAGCCTCTCTGTGCCTCAGTTTACTCACTGCAAATAAGGGCTAGTAATAGAACCTACCACTCAAGGCTTCAGTGATACTTTAGAGTGAAAATTTCATAGAAAATACAGGCCTGCCTCCTAATAAATGCTAGATACATGCTAATTATTATTATTACTCTAAGATGGAGGTGGTCATCAGAATTTTCGACTATTGATTTTGGACAACTGATTGTTCTAAATATGCAAACCTCTGTTCCCCACTTCCCACTCTGGCAGAGAGCTCCTAATTCAGGCAATGGTGAAAGGTTTGCATACGGGCAGGCAAGTGCCTGTGAAACAATCCCTGGGGAGTTCTGATTTGCACACCTCCCTCTGCCCTTATCTCCAATTTTTATACAAGTTATTTGCATTCATAGCTAAATAAAGCAATTATATTGATGCCCCATGAAGGGCTTCAAACTATAATTATATAACATCATGTGCTATGAGCAACTTTTGAAAAGAAAAATGGATGTTAGAATACAAAACAGAAAGTCACAGAAAGGGGAAAGAAAAGACACCCACCTATTAGAAGAGAAAAACTGGAAGTTATAAGGCTCAAAGGCAGAATACGTGCTCGAAGGGACACAATCGGGGGAAGTGTTAGAGGAAGTTTTGAAAACCCCACTTACGATGCTGCATGGAAAGACTGCAAAGCACTTCTCTGTGTCCTGCAGGTCAAAAAGGCTTCATGCCAAGTGAGTGAGTGCGAGATGTATAGATACGGACAGGTCATACGTACTTTGAAACACTTTACATTTAAAAATCCATTATTATAACAAAAGATCTCCTTAATTAAAATGGAGGACACTTACCTTCCACATCTCATCTAAATACTGGCCATTATTTAGTCAGTGGTGAGGATGTTAGTCTATGCCAC
>NW_007729253.1:225829-227454 GCF_000696425.1 Galeopterus variegatus | reverse complement strand
TCAGTCTTGGCACCCTGGGCTTGCCAATCTGGGAGGTGAGGCTTGCAGGGTGCAAGGAAGCGTCTCCCAGAGCAAGTCTGGCTCTGGGCATCCAGAGGCCTTTGGGAGAGATTTAATGGAGCCCTAAAGGCTCCTCTGTACCTGCCACCACCACCCCTCAAGTTTCTCCTGCTGGTTGTGTTGGTACCTGAATGTGCACAATGTGAACTTTATCTCTGTGTCTTGGTCAAATAGAGGATCTGTCCTCCTGCTGATGAAGCCCAACCTTGAGAAAGAAGTATCCCCGAAAGCCATATACTTCAGTAACTGCTCTCAGAGGCTTTCTTGAAAGCAGATATAGATAAAAGGAGAAGAAATGCCAGCAAGGAGTGCAAAGAGAGGCATCATAATGGAGGGGCCAGGGCAATGAAGACAAATTTTGCCCATGCCATATTTCCCTGAGGGCCTACCACTAAGCCCTTGACATATAGACTCCTTCAGAAAGGCCTAATTCTGCCACAGTCACAGTAATAAAAACGTGTCATCACCACACGCACGCATGGTAACTATGGGTGGTGATGGATGTGTTAATTGATACGACTATGTTAATCATTACACATTTTATACATATATCAACTCATAATGCTATATATCTTAAATATACATAATTTTTGTCAATTAAATATTTTAAAATTTAAAAAACTTTCCATCTTCCGAGGACTGGACTTAGACACTTAGATATTTTCACACACACATTTATGATCTGAGAATGTATGTTAAACTCTGCATTTTTTTTTCCTTTTTGTCTTTTTTACTGACCGGTAACGGGATCACAACCCTCGGTGTTNCACATCTCATCTAAATACTGGCCATTATTTAGTCAGTGGTGAGGATGTTAGTCTATGCCACAACTGTTTCTGTGCTGACTGCAATCCACACAAACACAGTAGAAGACAGGCCAAAGGATGCTGTTAACATGCTGTGTTCCCTTCCCAGGTTAACTCAAACAAGCCTCCACATGAGCAATCTACCTGTTTTCCTTCTGGGACTCTGCTTCCTTTTCTTTGGTGACTAAGAGAGAATCCTCAAAGTCATAGGAGAAGAGGTGAAAGGGGCTGTGGGGCACGTAGGGCAGCTTGTCTATGGTTGGCGATGCTTTCAGGGAGCCATGGGTGGTAGAAGAGGGCCGAGAAGCCGAGGCAGGGGTTGGGCGTGGCAGGAGCGCAGGCCAGGTGGCCTCAGGCTCCGAGGACCTGCTGCACAGGGGATTCCCCGCTGCACTGTCGGCTGGAAGCCTCTTTCCCTGAGAGGTGGCGCTCAAGGCAGCTGGGGATGCCAGACTCTCAGGAGTAGCATCCTTTCCAGTGGTGTTCTGCTCAGAGGCAGGGCTGGACTCGCCGCTGGCCCAGCAGATAGGAGAGAAAAGGAGGGGAAGAAAAGAGATTTGGGAGAGAGGGAGCAAATGTTAGGAGAGAGAGAAAGACCCATAAAAACCCACTACATTATGATCACTTCCTTCAGAGTCCAACTGCGCTTCTTGAAGTGCAGCATAAAAGCCCATCGCCAGAAGCTTCGGTTTGCCCAATCAGTCTTGGCACCCTGGGCTTGCCAATCTGGGAGGTGAGGCTTGCAGGGTGCAAGGAAGC
>NW_007729253.1:223394-224458 GCF_000696425.1 Galeopterus variegatus | reverse complement strand
GGTCTCCACATGGGATCTGAACCCTCGGCAGGAGCACTGCTGCGCTCTCAAGCAGCGCACTCTCCAGTGTGCCACCGGGCCGGCCCAAACTCTGCATTTTTCAAAACTACATTCCCTCTCCCAGAGAACTTGACTCCCAGCCATGCCCATTTGGGAACAGGATGTGAGCTGTTTTCCTTCCCACCTCCAAGTCAGAGTTCCACCTGTACGCAAGGGCAGGGACATATCAGTTTCCTGGTCTCCCTGGGACACTGGGAGGACTGCATGTGACCACGCTGCAGATGCTCAGCACGGTGCAGGGCACACACCCAGCAGAAGCCAGCAGTGAGGGGGCAGCAGAGACACCAGCCCAACAGGAGTACAGAGAAGTCTTTCCCACCACTTTGAGCTCTCACAGGTTAACTCCAGAGAACAAATAACATCTGGATCAAGGTTAATACGTAGGCACTGTCCAGTCCAAGCTCTGGTATTTAATATGCACACCTGTATTTCCTAAAACTGAAACACCTAAACTAGTCTCTGCTGAAGGATGCCCTGAAGCATCAGTTTGTGATTCAGAGACTCTTCAGTGCAAAAGGTAAACAGTCATCTACCTGTGTAAATAACAATCCTAGGTAAAGACAGCGCATCCTCAGTAAGGATGCCCTGGAAGGTTGCCCTTTCCAGCCAGATTCTTCCATCCAGTCTGTAGGAGCTGAGCCATGTGAAAACCTGAGGGCTTCAGGGTGGGTGGGGACAGAACAAGCACATTTAAGCACACACGGAGCCACACGAGTGTATTTAGTGAGGGTCTACACAATCCCCTTGGCTCCTTCTTGATGTAAGGTGAGACATCAACCCAGCTTCCTACCTTGCCAAGCACTCCTAACTAATCAGTCACCACCTCAAACATACTCAGCACATCAGCATTAGAACAGGCTGTTTCATGCAGATCTTTATCTTCTCATTGTGAAATCTAATTCTCTATCACCAGCTCACTCCTCTCCTCTTGCCACACCTCGCTGTCTTTTATGACATTTCCAAAGCAGTTAGTTCAGAGAGGATCCTATGACCCCTGGGAAAGG
>NW_007729253.1:208234-222967 GCF_000696425.1 Galeopterus variegatus | reverse complement strand
GTCTTTTATGACATTTCCAAAGCAGTTAGTTCAGAGAGGATCCTATGACCCCTGGGAAAGGTGGGAGTCTCAGAGTGTGCAATGAACACTCATGTGCACTGATGGCCGGGCAGATAGATGCGGGTCAGCAGCTGAGGATCCCATTAACTTTGAAGTTGTTATGAGAAACATTTTATTTGAATTCAGCCACTATACATTTGATTTTGTTTACTTGAAAAACACCTAAGAGTAAAAATGTCAATTTGCAATTAAGTGAAGGAAACTCCTCCACTTTAGAATTATTTTTGGAAATTAAAAAATGAAATTATGGGGCCGGCCCATGGCTCACTTGGAAGAGTAGAGTGTGGTGATGATAACACCAAGTCAAGGGTTAAGATCCCCTTACTGGTCATCTTTTAAATAAATAAATAAATGAAATGAAATAAAATAAAATAAAAAAATAAAATAACCCTTGAGCAATTTTTATTTTATATATATATATAGACATCATTTTGAGAAAATAGCTACAAAATTTAAAAATATCTGGTAAGATGCCTGTGTCTGCTAACATTGCCTGAAGACAGAGAGAATGCACCTTAGAGAGGTGAGCGGAGCGCAGCAAACTCCCCAAAGGGCTGCAGTTATGTTAGCAGTCCTGGGCATGAAAATAAATACTGGGATTTTTTTTAATACTGTATGGGGCAGAAAATGTTTCTGTCCATCTGGATAAATAACAGACTTGAATCATTAATAGTTACCTGCACATTTTAGCTAATATTGTACTGGTAAAATTAGTGGGAAGAAGGAAAAACACGGGGCTCTTCTTACTCTAATGCTGAAAAGGGCTCAGATCTTCCTAGCAGAGATTAATTTTTTTAGTCACTGGCTGAACTAAAGCACTCGAGGGAGGGCACAATGGAGAGCAACCCAATTGGGTGATTTTTCCATGCAGTGTGGTTAGGAAGGCAGGGTTTGATAAAAAGTGGAGTTCTCTAACGAAAACGTGCTCAGTTGTTTCTACAAAACTAGTCATTCTGTGGCTCTGTGTACAGGGTAAGGAAAGGTTTGCCAGTGGGAGCTAGTGAGGAAACAGGGAGACTAGGAAAGGTGGTGGGAAACTAGCCATGAGAAAGGAGCCTCGGGATCCTAGGGCGAGCATAGCAGGGTCCGGCCCTCGGTACCTGTCCTTGCCCTGACAGGGGGCATCGTTCTCTCTCTCTTCCTCTGAATTGGGCTCCGTGACTGGCTGCTCCTCTTCCTCCTCCTCATCCCTGAGACGAGGCCAGGAAGAAAGAAATGCACACAGAGACAAGATGGAAATTGAGGTGAGCATTATAAACAAACAGGAAGATGAAGCAAAACAAAAACACAAAGAAACCCAGCTGGCTGAAATGAAAAAGAGCACACAAGTTCTGTTAGGAGAAAGGAGACAATTTTGACATGGGGAACTTTAAATGTATGGTGGAAATGCAATAGCCTCAAAAAGGCCAAATTTCTTTGTCCGGATGGCTAAATGCCACTACCCTGCACCTCCCACGCATGATTTATAGAGGCTTCTGGCTTTGGGCAGGCCTCCTATGTGGTTTTTCTCCTCCACACAGAATCATCCAGTAAATGTTCTTGGTGATGACCAGTTCCTGCAGCAACCGGTGTCCTCACGTCTTCACTGCATCCCTCCTGGTTAGAAGCCATTGAGAGTCAAGCCAATCAGGCACTCACTAACCTCCATGGTGGACATGTGGTTTTGGCATGCCATGCCCTCAATCTCAATGAGTGCGGTTCAGGGGGGCAGATCTACTCCCACTTCAAGGGTGGGGATAGAGTCTAGACGGAGCCAATCTATGTCACCCTGGGATCTCTCCTGGTGCCTTCAGGGATGACTCTCTATAAGGACACCCTGTGTCTGGAGCTGCCTGGAATGGCTAGTGGAGGAAGGCTGCCTGCAAGTGAAGCCCACCCAAGAAAAACAGAGTTGAAGGGGGGATAAAGAGAGAGGAAAGCAGTCCCCACGACAATTTTAATACCTTTACCTACCAATTCTGAAGCTCCATCCTGGCCTTTCACTAATGGAAAATAAATTCTCATTCTTGCTTAAGATAGTTTAAGTTGGGTTTTGCCCTTGCAGCTAAATGAGTACAGACTAAAGACTTTGATAACTGGATCATTACCCTCCTGTGACCTAAGTCCTGTCAACATCTGACTTATGTCACCATCCACATGGAATACCTGCTCAATGCCCTGCTGGGCTTCTCAATCCCTTGCCTTCCAAACCCCAGTGACCTTCACCTTTCCTGACAGTCCCTCCCACTCTGGACACCATCATCATACAGAACCAGACCCCCTTGGAATCTTACATCCAAACCCCCATTCATTCAAATTTTTCCATTCCTTTCCTCTCACTAAAATTCTTCTTCAACTTCATAAAGACTGTCCATCCTCTACTTCCTAAATGTCCACCAACACCTTCTTGCCTTCATTCCTTAGGAATCCACCATTTCTCCCTTCAGGCATCCTTTTGCCTGATCTTTAGGTCTTTTGTCCCACTGTCCATTAGCTGTACTTTTTCCTTTTAACGAAAGTATAAAATACATACAGAAAAGTACACAAGTCACTGAATTTTTACTAAATAAACACACCCATCTAACCAGCACCTCCTCAATGCACCCTTCCAATTGCTCCACCCCTTACCCCCCACTTCACATCAAGTAGCATAAGTTGTCTTTGCCTTTTTTTCTTCTCTATCTAGAAGGAATCGTATTGTGTCTAGATTCTTTTGTTCAATATTACATTTGCAAGACTCATCTACATTGTTATGTGTACTTGAAGATTATTCATTCTCATTGCTGTATAATATTTCCCTATACAAAAACACCACAATTTTGTTGATGATATTTGGGTAATATTAGCTTCAAGTTATTCTGTGTAGCACTGTTATGAGCACTGTAATGCATTTCTTCTGATGAATATATGTACATATCGCTGCACACCATATATCTAGGGATGGGATTCTGGGTCATAAGATATGCTTGAGCTAATCTTATTAGAAACTGCCAGTATTTTTTTTTAAATGATTGGACTAATTACATTCCCATTAGTATATGAGCATTCTGGTTGTTCCACATCCTTGCTAAGATTTGATCTTTTTTGTCTATTTTATTTTACCCATCTGATTTGCATGTAGTGACGTCTCACTGTGGTTTTAGTTTGCCTTCCCTGATGACTAGTAAAGTCGGACACATTGTCATACTTTTAACATCCATTTGAATATCCTCATTTTTGAAATGTCCAAGTATTTTGGCCACTTTCAAAAAAAAACAAACAGATCATCCTTTTCTTTCAGATTGGAAGAAGTTCTTTATATAATTTGAATACAAGTCCTTTTACATTTATATGTGCTGCAAATATCTTCTCCCTCTCTGTGTTGCACTGGCATTCACTTCATGCCAAATTCTTAATCTCCATGAGGTCCTATTTATCTTTTTTTGTGTGTTTGATAGGTAGTTCCTTTGTGTGCTGATTTAATATTTATTTACATCAAAGTCTTAAAGATATTTTCTACGTGTCCCTCCAAAAGCTTTATTATACTACCTTTCATATTTAGATGTGCAGTCCATCTGGAATTCAGTTTTGTGTATAACGTAAGACAGATGTCAGATAAAGTTTTTCTCTATATAAATATACAACTGGTCTAGAACCATTTAGTAAAAGAGCCATCTTCTGCCCACTTCATTATCTTTATCATAAATCAGGTGAATATATGAATATATATACATAATATACATAAAAATATATATTTATGGATTTCCAGACTTTTCTAACCATTGGTCAATTTGTTTATTTTGGCTGGAGTACCTCACTATCGTAATTACTATAGTTTTACGGTAGATTTTGACATTGCACAATGTACATCCTTGGCTCTTTGCATTTCCATGAGAAATTTTGAATCAGCTTGCCAACTGCCACAGAAAACTTGCCGGACTATCAATTGGAATTATATTGAATTCATACACAAAGTTGGAGAAGAACTGACATCTTTACATATTGTTATTTTGGCTGGAGTACCTCACTATCGTAATTACTATAGTTTTACGGTAGATTTTGACATTGCACAATGTACATCCTTGGCTCTTTGCATTTCCATGAGAAATTTTGAATCAGCTTGCCAACTGCCACAGAAAACTTGCCGGACTATCAATTGGAATTATATTGAATTCATACACAAAGTTGGAGAAGAACTGACATCTTTACATATTGCATGTTTTAATCAATGGCTGCCATATATCCTTTATTTAGATCTAATCTTATTGCAGTCTTCTTTAATTTCCCTTAATGTTTTAAATTTTCAGTAGAGGTGCTAGATATCTTTTGTTAAATTTATTTCTAGGTATAAATTTTGATGCTACTGTACATGTTATCAATTTCCAAATTCCATTTTCTATTTATTTGTTGATGGCATAGAGAAACAAAATTGATTTTTTAAATTTACCTTGTATCCAGCAACTTTAATAAATTTATTAATTGTACTTTTCATATAGATTCTTTTGATTTCATCTGTAAGTAATGACAGTTTTATTTGTTCCTTTCCAATTCTTATGACTTTCTTTTTTCTTGCCCTATTACACTTGTTAGAACCTCCAACATGATGTTGAATTGAAGTGGTAACTGACGGTGAGCATCCTTTTCTTGTTCCAAATCTCAGGGGAAAGTATGAGGTTTGCCACAGATATTTTCAGAATATATTCTTAGCCAGATTAAAGAAGTTTCCTTCTAATATTAGTTTGCTAAGATTTTTTATCACAAGTGAGTGTTAAATGGTTTTTTGTCAAATGATTTTTTAAAATATAGCAAGATAATCATATGATTTTTCTCCTTTTTTCTGTTAAGACAGAGAGTTACAAAGACCACTTCTTTTTAAAAAATGTTAAACCAACCTTTCATACCAAAAAGAAATCCTATTTTGTTGTAATGTATTACCATTTTATACACAGCTGGATTCTATTTGTTAGTATTTTATTTAAAAGTTTTCACATATATATTTTTAAAAGAAATTGATCTGTAAATTCCCTTTCTTATCATGTGCTTGCCATGTTTTGGAACCAAGGATGCAGGCCTCATAAAGAAGTAGGTAGAGAGGGCAACAGCTGAGGCATAAATGGATCTGGAAAAGATTAGAGCAGAAGATTTGGCTGTACTTGGTGACCGATTAGATGTGGTAGAAAAGGAAGAGAGAAGCATTGACAAAACTCTACAGTTACCTGTCTCAGGAACCTAGACTGGAAGCGCCTCCACCAGAAACGAGGAGACCAGTGGAACAATAAGGGCAGCCTCCCTCCTGCAATGCCAGAAACCACAAACACACACATCTCATCTGTTCTTCTGAGCTTGGCACAGCACACTGTCGCACACCACCACTCCTTACCAGCCTCAGCCCTTTCTTCCTCCACCTGCACCCACAGCAGCCAAGTTAAGCACTGTACCTACAATTTCCAGCCTGAGGCCACCTTCCTCGGCTTGATCAGGAGTTTGCAGATGTTATTACCTCTACCTCGCCAGTGCATTGGCTTCTCCTCTTTAAAATAAAACACCGAGCCCCTACCTCTAAAATGGCTTGATTCCATTTACTCCCAGGTAAAGTTGGAGAGGATCTGGACCCAGGCTGCCTGGGTCGTTCCTGAGTTCTGTCACCCTGGGCCCCACTTCGCTCATTCCCACATCGGGTAGTAACAGTACCTGCCTCTTACGAAGATTGCATTAATGTATAAAAGCACTTTGATATGGCGTGGCATATCCTAAGCAAATCGGTTTGTTTTTGCTATTGCTATCATCCTCATCAACATCTTTGGGTCCTCTGAGGCAATCTCTTCCTTCCCTCACCAACGGACCCTCAGAACTCTGCTTGACTCCCTAAGGAAGAGGGCACAGGACTCCACGAAGCATTCTGCACCACTGACCGACAGCGACACTTTCCCTTCTGTAACTTCCACCTATGTCAGCTCTGTCTTCTCGATCTCCCTCCCTTCCACGAAGCTGTCTCACAGATGCTTGAAGATAGCTATCCTGACCCACATCCCAAGCTGTCTCTTCTTCCAGTTCAACATCTTCAGGTCCTGCGATAAATCTTCATATGTCATATGTGTGCTGTAGCTTTGCAGTCATGAGTGGCAGGGCAGGCAGCACATGACTCACTTGGAGGGCCACTTCCAGAATGCCCTGTGGTCAAAGCACTGGCCTCGCCCTATAATTCAAAGGAGTGAAAAAGAAAATACCCTCTTACAGGGCACAGGACTTTCTACGCTCAGTTTTATTTATTTTCAGCCTATGACAAAATCAAACTGAATGATTTTTTTATTCTAATAATATCTGAGACGGAAGAATTGATTAAGATAATTTTGCTTTTCCCCAAGCTGGATTTTTTTTTTTTTTTGTCTTTTTTCATGTCCGGCAACAGATCGCAACCCTTAGTGTCGTGCCCGTACCGGACCGGGACCGTCAACGGGATCGCAACCCTCGGTGTTGCACCCACACATCGCTCAGCCAGTGAGCGGGAACCGGTCTGCATGTGGGATCCGAACCCTCGTCAGGAGCGCCGCCACGCTTCCCAAGCAGTGCACTGTAGCAGTGCGCCACCGGGCCGGCCCATGGATTTTCTTTTACAGTATAAATTAATTTTATTTATATTCATGCTAAAGAATTCTGGGTGTTTGTCCTTTAGCTTTCAGATACCTCTACAGGTATTTTGCCTGTTTTTGATGGATTAGGATAGGGGCATAGGCCTATTCTGAATCCGGTAGGTATTATCCTTTTTACCACAAATAGTCCCAGGTTTGAAGCCATCCTTTTCAAGTTGGAAAAGCAACCCAGAGGCCCACAGCCTGACCCATTCTGTAGGGCATAGCTTCCATCCAATCCAATTTAACTTTCCCAAATTTGAGTCTCAGGCTAATGTCCTATTTCTTAGGCTTCAAAACACAAACAAAAAAGAAAATGAATGTTGCTGAGCTGTTGCAAAAGCACAATACAAACACTCAAAACAATATTAAAGCATATTCCAGGAGTAAAGCAATTAAGATGAAGAAAAGTTGAGCAATGAACTAGGGGAAGGCATTTGCAATACATCTAACAGACATAAACTCATAAAGAATATGTAAAAATATATTTTAAAAATCAACAACAACACAACTGTGGGCAAAACATAACAGTGGGCAAAATACATGAACAGAGACAATAAATTTGTATGAAGAGATACTTTAACTTCACTATAAATCATAGAACCATAAATTAAGGCCACCATGAGCATATCATATAAATACTTTGCAAAATTGTCTGATAGTACCAAAAAAATACCAAAATCATCTGAAGAGAATGTAAGCCCAAGAAGGAACATATGATATACATATATTTTTTTTTACAAAGTTCAAAAAAGAAAAATTGCATAATGTATTTTTAGTTATACACGTGTGTGATAATTCTAAAAAAAAAGCCCCACAAGACGATGATAAAGACATATTTAAGAGTGAGTTACCCAGGCCTAGGGATAGAAAAGTGAGAAGCCTACTGATAGATGTAAGTCAGGAGTAATGCTCTAGTTTTTTAGTTAGGCCATAGTCTTGCTGATATTCTTTATATTAACAAATAAATATTTTATAAAAAATAATCTTGAAGAGAGTCATATATCTACATTTATTAATATTCATGTTAATAAGTACTGTATAAAAATAATTTAGGAGAGAGCCATACATCAACCAATGATGATAATGTGTCATGAATCAAGGTCTCATAATTAATCTAATTCTGTACAATTAGGATTTTAAAAGTAAAAAACAAAAGAAAATTATTTGAAAAGCAAAGCAGTCTAACTATGGGGCAGGAGCTCTATTTCTCTTTATTCAACAGATGTTTTATTGAGCACTTATTTTGTGCAAGACACTGGGAAAGAGAGGTTTCCACCCTTGGATTTACAGATAGGTGAGGGAGACGATAGTTAAACAACTAATTGTATCAGAAAGTATTCAACCTGGAGGGCCTAAGTGGCCTGGAAAGACTTCAGCAGTGCGGGCAGGGCAAAAAGGAATCGACCAGGGGACAAGATGGGATTTTGCACATAACATTCTCCTGCTCAAACCTACCTACTGACCTTAGGATCAAGTCTAATTGGCCTAGCTCATCTCTAATCCGTTATCTCTCCAAATTCATCTCCCACTCTTCCTTCATGAACTCCCACCCCAGTCTTAATCAGTCTACTGATTTATCAATTTTCCACCCATCACCAAAAGCACTTCAGCCTCTGTCCTCGCAGGCGTCATTCTTCCTGACTAGAGTTACTCCTCCTGTTCTGTTTCTCCAGGAGACCCAGCCATGGCCCCAGCCCCTAGAGACATCTAGGAAACACTTGCTGCCTGTTGCAGTTCCTTGCCACTTTGGACCCAGCATGGTGTTCAGCACAGAGGCAATTGCTATGGATGGTCAATAACAAGACTGGTAAGAATTGGAGGTCACCTAAGAGGTGTTCCCATGTAGCAGATAAGAAAGACAAGTTTCAGACAGGGCAAGATCACACAACTTGACACTAAGAGCTCCTCTCCCTAATGTCCAGGCCAGAGTTCTTGCTACCATGCCAGGTTCCTCATGAAACTGAAGCAGATTCTGAACTGGTTTCATCACACTATCATCATTGCACTGTTCTCTCTAAGCCATACTCTCCTGAACTAAGCTTGCCAAGCCTCCTCATGCAAGACAGACAAAATAAAGCCATTTGCACAGCCCTCTAAAGTAACAGACAAGGCTCCTTCTGGTTCCTAGAAGCCAGTCCAGGTCTCAAGCCACCCCAGACTTGCCTATTTGTCCTGAAGGTTGAGTAGATCAGTGTCTTGACACAGGTATGACCCATTTGTGGCAACTAGTTGGAAACCTCTGTCTTAAGATCTAGATAACATGCAGACATTTTAAATGTCCCATTCAGCTCTGCAAAATGCATATGACTGATATCATAATTAGATGAAAAAAGTATTTCATAGAAACATTTTGTTAAATTTATGACAAAGAAAGTGAGCTTGGTCTGTAGCACTCTGAGTTACCGAAAACTTATACTGTAGTCTAAACTTTGCCTCACGGTGACTCATGCTTTCTGTTAACTTGAAGGCTGTTTCTAGGTTACCCAGGGCCTAAGATGGGATTTGAAGACTTCCAATTAGTGATCTTAATCAGTTAAGACAAACATCTGACCAACCGAAGCAGTGATTTCATTTAAAAATAGTTTTGTCATCCACTAAATAAAAATAGTTCCCTCAAAAGATTTTTTACCAGCCAAGCAAATGAAAAGACGTGTAACAGAGCCCAGCTGTTGCTCTCATGTTTCCATGGTGAGAACCCAAAGTAAGACAGTCAAGTATTTATTGTCCCTGTAGCATGCAAAGTTTAGAAGGAGCATAAAGTATCCTGAATATACTCAAGAAAGTGGACGACCAGCCAGAACCTTAATGCATAAGCCATTATGCAGCAAGTTTGTTTTAGAATCAAATATTAATGGATCCAACACATTATTTCTACTAAAACATGGAATAGTTTAATACAATAGAATTCAAGTCTGCAGAGTATAAACATCAATAGAAAAAAACACAATTAGTAGCTGGGGGTTGCAGATTTATTCAGGTGTAAAACAAATTAATATAGTGATAACTGCAGGCTATGAGACACCTCACTACTTTTGTGTATACCTTGATTTTATGTTTAAAAAAATTTATTCTAAGCTACAGATATTATTTAATTGCTTTAAATGCTCCTCAGAAGTCTGAGAGGGCAGAAGAGAAACTAGGATGAAGGTAGATTACAATTCTCTAAGAACTTTTAGGAATAGCAAAGATGCCAAGGGCAGTCCCAGGCCGAGATTTCAGGAAGGTGGCCTCCAGAGGCAAAAAACAGCCCTTCCTTGGGTCTAGACTGAATCTGTCCTGAGACCTTGGTGGATCCAGGGGCTCTCCTAACTCACTAGTAACACAAAATGGAACAGTGGAATGGGAGCCTGCAGCTCTGGTGGTCAGTTATAGCTAAAGAAACAAAATTGTGTAGACATTAGACAAATTCTCCCACTTCCAGAAGTTGTACAATTACTAATCTGTGTTTTCTGATCGGGCTTGCTTTTAAATGCAAATATGGCACTTTACACACTACTCTACTGTCTCATATTTTTCACAATGGGAAAGGAAGAATTATAGAGAGTGCAAGACTCAATTAGAAATGAACAAGACATGACATATGTACGTAGGAAGCAGATATCAAGGGTAACCACCACGAGGAGGGCAAATGTATTTCAGAGTTTTGATGTGTGGTAATATCTTTTAACTCATGACTCAGTTTGATTCTTGAACTTCTAATTGCCTTTTCACATGCTTTGGACTTGAACATGCCACAATCAACTCTTAATATACTAATCAAGTACACAAAATTGACAGCTAGAGATAAGCCCCAAATCTTATATTTCAGCCAAGGTTCTTCCCAACAACCTCATTTCTATTCTACTCCCTGAAGTCAGGCCCACAAATTACCCACAGTGACCACACGGACTTGTTTGGGCAGCGTCTGCCTCCTACTTCCATCTGCTGGTGGGGATGTCCATGGGGAATGAACTGTATACAAAGGAGGTAACTGGAAGAGAAAAAAGAGCAGCAAAGGACAAGAATGATCCACAAAGACTGTCACCCAAGGAACTGGATGCGTGTCACAGGTCCACATGTTGTCCTGCACATTCACATGGTCCCCCGTGGGCTCATCCAGGTACAGGAAGGTAGTTCTGGGAGATCTAGCAATGAGGTCAAAACTGGCCCTTTCTCTAATGTGTGGCTCACACCCTCCACGTCTGTCATAGCCGCTGGCAACCTCTAGCCTGGCGGTTCACACTCTTGAGATATATTAAGATGTGAATGCTCAGGCCTTACTTTTGGAAACTATTCAACTCTTCTGGGGTGGGGTCTGAGCATGGGTTATTTTAGACACTCTGCAGGGCTGAGAACCACTGCCCTAGTCCAAGCTACCAATGTTTTCCCATAGTTCTGCATCAATAGCTACCACCTGTGTCCCTGTTTCCACTCTCCCTCGCCTTCAACCTGATCCCATGAAGCAAACAGGAATCTCTTCAAATGTGCACGGCTGAGCCTCACATGCTGAATAATAACCAGACCCTGTGCTATGGTTTCTAAGGCACCGCACAACCTGACCTCCTCCCTGGGCAACCTCATCTCATCTCTGTGCCGTCTGTCTCCCTCCACACTCTTTAGCCTTGCCTCTCGAGATGCCTGGTAGGCCCCAGGTACACCACCCCTTTTCTCCTTCTGCCATGGATCACGGCATTCCCTCTGCCTGGGAGCTCTTCTCCTGCTCTTCCCATCTTCCGGATTTGGCCTAAATGCCTAAGGAGGTTTCTTGGACCAGCTCCATCCCACCATCCTCTTTTCTAAGGAACTTTTTAAAATTAATATTCCCTTACAGGAATTCATTCTCCCTTTGAGAAAGTATATTTCTGATAAAAGTAGAGATAACCACTGTTGTAAATTTGATGGGTAAATATCTAGATTTTTTTTAAAAATTGGGACATGTATTATTCCATGATCTTTTCATACAGCAAATGTTTTGGCAAGTGTGTTGGTACTGCTGGTATTGTGCATTTCTTATAATGCTGGCTGCATCCATCATATGGCTATTCTATGTTTTACTTTTCTAGCCATTCCCCACTTCTTTGCTGTTATAAGTAAAGCTGTAATGACTAACTCTGCCCATGCCCTTGTGCACTTCTGCAAGTTCCCCTCAAGGTCTATCCTTATATCCCTGCTACCCTCTACCGCACGGCCCTGTTTGCTCCTTCAAAAGCTATATATTTATCTGCACACTGTCTTATGAAAATGTAAGCTTCATAAGGGTCTCATTCACCATTGTATCCTCAGGTCCAAGAATATAGTAGGCACAGGAAAACAGGAGTTGAAGGAATCAATAAATATAATTTTGCTCCTTAAGTCACAGGAGCTAGTATTCCTGTCTTAACAAACTAAGGTCAGTAATTATAATATCAAAGTTCATAAAATGCTAATAGTGACTAGGAAGTCTAATGAGAGGCTACCCTGAAATAACATACCCAGTATTAGGGGTTTCTCTTCTGCAGATCTGGTGGCTTTTTCGTCTACTTATAGACAAAAGCTATTATGGATGTGGACTCAAGTCTACAAACAAATACAAACACAGGTACAGGGTCCAAAGCCCTTCATGATTTTCCCCCCCGATTTCCTGATCAGAATTATTTACCCTTCTATTTGGAAGGCAATTTTGCAAAGCTTGTTATAGGGGAAAAAATATGGAAAAAGACAAACAGCTTCTCGAGTCCAGTAAGTCAGTATTTGTTTTACTTTGGAAGGCTTGCCCACGGGTGTGCAGCCACGACATCCCCACCCGCAGCCTGCCCTGTCTGCTCCAAGGACCTCTGGGAGACAAATGCCTGCACACGGCAGGCCCTGACTGGCCACTTCCTCATGGGGGCTTATCTCTAGTCAATTTTTAATCTCATGTTTATAAAACCACAACCACATAGCTAGAAAAAAAAACCTCAGAATGAAATTATTTCTCGGAGGCAATGTGATACTATAATTGAGTATTCCTGAAGTGTGATATAATTGTCTCTGGATTCCTCACTGAGTTACCATGCCTTCGGGAAGAATGCTCTATCAGGACAATCAAAGCATTTAGGCTGTAGATACCCATCCCAAAGATGCCCAGGCTTCCTCGGGATCTGCAGGGCCCTTTTTGAGGGCCAGGGTTAGGCTTCCCTGTTCTCTGCTTGGTCCTGTCTTCCCCAGGATCTCTGTGGGGAAAGAAGGCTCTCCCTGGGAGGGCTGCAATCATTACTTATTCTATGTGCTTAATAAACTCTGTGCCAGGTGTCCTTATGCTAAACAGTTTACGTGGTTTACTCATTTAATCCTCATAGGAACTTCCGAGGTAGGTACTGTCAGTACTGCCATTCACAGATGAGGAGCTGAGGCACAGAGAGGTTAAGAAGTTCACACAGTGTCACACAGCTAGTAAGCAGGATTGAACGCAGAAGTCAAACTCTAGAGACCATGCTCCTAACCACTATACTATACTACCTCTGCTTATGATAAATTCTTAGTGGCTAAAAAAAATACCTCTTCTCTTTAAGGACTGGAAGAAGCCATTAATCCTTCTTTCAGATACTTTCCGGAACACCAGTGGCTCTTCTGACTGTATGTGCAGTCAAGCTCTACAAGAAAGGGCTGGGAACGTTCAGCATGTGGATGGGCTGCTCTCGTCCTTTGCCCTGATCACTCTCCCTGCCCACCCCACCAAGGCCCATCTCCACCAGGAGGAGAACAGATGAACCCATGATACAGGGCACCACGAGACATATTTGGACTATGATTACAGCCCATGCTAATTCTGACCAGTCTCTGAAACATAAAGATTACCTCACTTAGAAATAATAAATATTTTTTCAACACAAATATGTTGCTTCTGTCATCACCATCAGCTAGCCGAGCACATGGAATAGGACAGGCATGGCCTTAGGCCAGGTCTCTCTTTCTTTGGGCCTGTTCTCTTCTATTTCCAAAGCCTATTCTCAAAGGCCTCCCTTGCAAAATGATTTACCGGCATCACCTCTGCCCAGTATAGACTTCTCTTTTGCTGCCAGATTTGGCCTTTTCAACCTACATTTTCAGGGTTTTATGTCTCTGTGTATTCAATCTTCATCGGTGAAGAGTTATCACCAGGCTCCCTCTATAATCTCATTCCTCTCTCCATGACTGGATTTGATCAACTCAGCTAAGTCCTCATTAGAAAGTCCCTACTCCATTTCCAGAAGGATCCCTGGACTTCCGTGGGATAAACAGAGAGAGGCTTACTGTCCATCTGTGCCACCCCGCCCATCCCTGCATGAACTGCCGGGGAAAATCAAACTCTACAAGAAAGGGCTGGGAACGTTCAGAATGTGGATGGGCAGGTGTGTACTATAGGGAATGTGGGGTTTGGAAAGGTCAAAGGAAAGCAAGTTTGGCACTGAAAGAAAATTCCCAAAGCAAGTCAAAGATTCAACTGGAAACATGAACCTTTCCTTCTCTGAGAAGTGTGGTCACCATGACTCCCCACAGCAAATGGCTTGTCCCTTCCTGAAACCTCATATCATGTAAGTCTACCCTGGTTGGACAACATTCACACTTGCAGATAACTGATTTAAAGGTTCATCGACTTAGAAAGTGGGTGAAGTTCTCAGTTTCAGCATTTCAAGAAATGATGGTTTTGTATTTTCTTTTCCACGGCTTTATCCATGCTTCTCTGTACATTTTCTTTGTTTTCCTGAATTATGGTATCTAATAAGCCTAGGCTTCAACCATCACCTACAGGTGTTTGAGATCCAGAAGTGCCTATCCAACAGACTATGCACATTTCTATTAGTCTGACCTGCAGACACCTCAAACTTAAAACATCCAAAGCTTACTGAGTGTCCTTATAGCCATCTGTGACCTTGGGTTATTGGTTGCCTGGGAACACCTCAAACGCCTTCGTCTTACTCACCACGCAATACAGTCACCATCCTACAAGCCATGTCCTCCTGCATCTCCTCACCTCCCTGCTTCCCATTCTCCCTGCCCCTGCTTCAGTCAGGCCCTCTCCAGTCCTCCCTGGACAGCTGCCCCAGCCCAGTCTCCCCGTCTGCAGCCTGTTCTCCCCCAATGCCCCCCCCCCCCCCCCCCCCCC
>NW_007729253.1:184982-208027 GCF_000696425.1 Galeopterus variegatus | reverse complement strand
TCCCCCAATGCCCCCCCCCCCCCACTGCTCCAGGGTGCTCTTGCTCAAACACACCGATTTCAATTCTTCACTTGAAATTCATCAGCAGCTCTGCTCCATTTCAAGCACAGAATTTTGCCAGTTTTTTCAAAACCTAGAAAGTTCCCCAAATTCAATTCAGCAAAGTCCAAACCCCCAAGAAATCTGCTCTCTGGTCATAGTGAATAGTCGAGAAAGCACAAATCCTGCCCCTGAAACAAGGAGCTTTTCAAAGCTACTTCTTCCTCATGCCTCAAAGCCTCTGCCTTGACTCAGTGCTGTTCTCCCATTTCCAAGCTCACCCCCACTGGCCCCCCAGCCCTCTGCCCCCAGCCCACCCTTTGCTACTCAATATGCAGAACGCCAGGAAGAGCCTCCTGGACATCCCTGAATCACTGGCTGTATTCCAATCACACCTACATCAGGAGGTCACAGCCCTTGTCAGCGAATCCCATTTATGACGAATCATTTACCATCAGATAAAACTTCCCAAGTAGCTACTTGCTGCTCATGGTACCAGTGGTTGTTAATCTGGTTGTTGTGAAACCCTCTAGCATGTTTATGCCAGTTCACAAAATATTCTTTCCAGTTCATGTCCATATTTACTTAATAAGTACCTTCTTTAATAGAATAATATCCGGGAAAGCTCCAGGGCATTCACTGATTATAACAACACTGTGCAAAGCACACATTTGTGCTGTCTATTTTAACTCCCCCATCTTTCTATTAAAGTGGTATCATCATCCTGAGTTTATACATGAAGAGACTGAGGTCAAGCCTGGGGGGCAGCAGGGGTGTAGTTCTGAAGACCATGCCTATGCTCTCAGCCACCTCAACTGCTGCTCCTTCACTGCACACAGGGCCCCACCTTCCTCTAGGAGCCAGGGCTGGGCAGGTCATCCGAATCACAGATTTTGTAGGTTAACATTATATAACACTTACTTGTCTCATAATTCTTGCAAATTGACTGCTCATTGTCAAGTGCTTCCAAGAAAGAGATAGGGCTACTCTACTCTTCTGCTACAGACCCTGCAGTGAATTGAATTCTGTAACCCTGGCAATGAAGTCTCATGGGTAAGGCATGAAAGACCAGAGAGCCACAGGCTGCCCTAGAACTCAGGCACATAAATACAGGAAGATGAGCTCACCCACCCAGCACAGGTCCATTATTAGGCTCTCCCTTTTCCCACTGCTTCCTGCGGCTGGGAGAGAGATGCCAATATCCTTCCCCACTCCTGCAGGAAAATAGAACTCCCCCTCCCCCCATTGGCTCCCTCCCTGGAGGCTCAGCCTCAAAGCTTGGCCCCTCATCCCACCACCCACAGGGCCACTCGGTGCACATCGGCTATGAGCTCCCAAATGGTGAGGACAGGTAGGTCCCTGCTTCTCCTCAGCCTCCAATATCTGATAGTTAACTGTGGCTTCCTTTTAATCATGCGTTTCTTTTCTCTGTACCTTCCTTCCCCTACCACCAAGGTCATGGTTAGTTATGATTAACTGGGAATGCTTGTTCCAATGTTGCAGTTATTGCTCTGAACATTTTCAGAACTCCTTAGAAACTGTTTTCAGTGCCCATTTATGAGAAAAACAAGCAAATCAGTTAATTATTTCAGGAACAAAATCAAACAGTGACTATAAACAGTACAGCTCAGATTACCAAGTCCCAGTAAACATTTGCTTTGAACAATTTTTTGCTTTCTCAACAAACCTAATTCATCCTCAAAAGATAAAACGTTGTCACTACTAAACACATTCTATAGATTCAAACAGTAGCTCCAGGTATGTTTGGTTCTGAGTGCAGTTTTGGGACTGCAACTACCTGGGTCCCGACCTGGCAGTGCCACTTACCACCTCTATGATCTGGGGCAAGTTCCTTAATCTCTCTGTGCCTCAGTTTCCTCATCTATAAAATGGGGGGGATACTACTACCTTCCCTCATGGAATTTATAAAACATGCAAAATTGCTTAGCACAATAGCCAGCACAAAGTAAGTCCGTAAGTGCTGGGCTTGGTCATTACTGCTACTGTTACTTACCTCCTAGACAGCGAAGGAAGAATAGCAAAGCATTTTCCCATGACAGCACAGAGAGGCTGCAGTTAGAAAGAGGACATTCATTCCTGAGCAAGCATGCCACCTAAAAGCCACACAGGAAAAGACTTGCAAATTGGACACTGTAACAATGTATTTTATGCACACAGTGAGAGACACCATAAATTTAGTTAAAAGATATTTGAGAGACAGGGGGTGGAAAATGTCAAAAAGTTAACAGCTAAAATGCATAAAGAATACTTACGTTCTCTCTACTTTTGTGCCTAAAAATTTCCATATTAAAAATACAGAAATGGGGTGGCCATTTAGCTCAGTTGGTTAGAGCATGGTTTTATAACACTGAGGTTAAGGATTCAGATCCCCGTACCAGCCAGCTACCAATAAATAATTAAGTAAATAAAAATACAGAGTAGCTGTACACCAATGGAAATGAACAAACCATTCAGGAGACAGATGAGTGAAGGATATAATTCTGAGCTAATACTCAGAAATGGAAATGTCAATAGTCAATGAAGCAATTAAAGATGTACAACCTCAGTAGTGATCAAAAATGCAAATTAAAATGCTGAGGCACCATATTTCACTTTGCAGAATTACAAACATTCTGAAAAACTCATAACATCCAGGGCTGGTGCTGATGTGGGAAAATGGTCAATCATATGTGGATAGTAGGATAGCAAACTGGAACAGCCTTTTTAGAGAGCAATGTGGCATTATCAACATTTAAAATGTATATGTTCTTTGATTAGAATTCCACTTCTAAGCAACTATCCTAAAAGAGTTCTTATGCTTACATATGTACACAAATATGTGCTTGTGTATATGCTCATTACAGCAAGTGCGGGACTAGGAAAAAATTGGAATCAAGCTGTAGCAAAATGAATGAAAGCATTACTGTATTATGCTATATCTACATAAAGGTAAAAATGTAGTTAGCACACTTGAAGTGCTTGACATAATGCCTGGGGGTGTGTGTGCATGCATGCATGCGTGCATGCCTGTGTCCGGCCAGTAAGGGGATTTGAATCCTTGACCTCAGTGTTACCAGCACCATGCAGCCCTCTGGCAGATAGTTAAGTGCTCAGTATAGGTTAGCCTTTGTTGCAGCTGTTATTACTGTTATCTTCATCTTTGAACTATATGGTCCAACTCTTTTCATTTTACACCACACAGTTGATAGCACATCTTTAAATCCTATATTTATCTGGAAACATAAAGCATTGCTACTGATTCAGTGCCTACTATAAGCCAATGGCCATATATAAATTGATACATAGCTATTATGGTGGTGCTGGGCTCTGTCTGAACTCACCCTCCCATGCTTCAGCATCTCCACTCTACATCCAGCACCACAGTGATTCCAAATACCATCAAGTGCTCCTCCACTCCTTAGGAGCCAGGGCCTATTCTTGACCACCAGTTGTGGGCTGAGCACCTGGTGCTGGTCTCTGCACTCTGCCCTAGACCACCCTGCCAGACTCCTCCTCCTTGCAGCTCAGGTGGACTAGCTATCCCTAGGTCAGTACTCCTGGTCTGCAGCCCACCTGGGCATGGTCTCTCCTGGCTTCCTCTTCTTAGGACCAGCTGAGGCCGGGCCACATCTTCTCTCTGCTGCTGGAGGGTCAGATATGTCTGTGGGTCCAATTCCTGTGTTTCCGACTGCAAGCTCAAGGCCTGGCCACTACCCCAATGGCCTGTTAATCCTTATCACTTTGCAATTTATTAGAACGAATACTTCTGTGCAATATATATGAGTCCTAGGCATTTTTTCTTATCTTTATCCTGAGTCTAACTGACATGGAAAAATTTGCAGTTCTTGAATTTAACTTTTTTACTTCTGGACCACCAGCAGACAATCTCAGCAGCCAAGAGGAGGGTTGTCCATTGCTGTCTTTCAACGCTGGTTTCTCAATTCCACTTGAACATCTCCGGGGAGACTGTCTTGAGTTCCTAGTCCCCTGAGCAGGTGCAAGAAGCCTGGCTATAGAATATCACACCTCTGTTATTAAATAACCATTGTTCTGTCATGTCAATTTGTTTTATTCTGGTGTCCCATTCCATTATGTCAATTTTTTGAAATGTGATGGATGTGAAGCTGATTAGAATTGGATGTGTTGGACATTTTGGTTACTGAGAGAAGCATGAGATTGTCAAGCCTTTGGTTTCCTAAGAGGAGTCGGTATATTCCCTGAGAAAGTAAAGTGTAAAATGATGCTAAATGGAGTTCAAACAAAAACCAGAAAAGGGCTCTATTATAATATAGGTGGTAACCCGGAGTAACCCAGAGTTGAGGACATTCTATGTCTTCATGGCATTTGTTTGTAAAATACCAATGGAATCTTTTTTAACTAGAAATATCTCCTATAGACCTGTGTTTTAGCTGATTACATTCTCTGAAAAAAAGTTAATTTTGGCCTATACACATGAACATTTAAGGTAGGTCCACAGAGTTCCATGAGCTTCTAAGAAAGCTACCCTTTCCAATAGCCAAAACACTCCCTACCGAGGCATAATCCCAAGGAGGAAGTGAAAATTATAACCAATTACCTGCCTTCCCTTAAGGCAGGGTTTCTCAGACTCAGCACTATTGACATTTTAAAACAGATAATTCTTTGTTTGTTGGGGAAAGAGGGGCTATCCTGTTCATTACAGAACAGCATTCCTGGACTCTACCCACAAGATGCCAGTAGCATTGCCTACTCCAATAATAACAACCAAAAATGTGTCCTAATGTTGCCAGGGCAGTGGGGGGCAGTGGGGGGGCAGACATAAAATCACCCCTGGTTGAGAGTTATTGTTTTAAGAGACCACTGGGACTAATTCCTGTCTGCCTTAACCTCCCCAAGCAGTCCAACCTTCCCTGGACTCATCACCAGACCCCCTTCTCCCCAGCTGGCTGTGTGTCCCCCAATCTGACATGTTTCTGCCCTTCTCCAATCCCGTCAATCTTCCACTGCACCTGGGAATGTACCATCAGTCATCAGCAAGATCCATTATAGTCTCCATCTCCTCACAGTATTCCTATTACTACCTTGCTCTAACCCCAAGAACACTGCTCCCTACAGCCTTCTCACATGGCATGGTAGGTTTTTCTCTCATATCCCACATACTCCTCTTTGCCAATTCCAGATCTCCCCCCCAATTCCCCTCAGGAAACCCAGCCCCTTAGAACAGCGGTTGGCAAAGCAAAGCCCGTGGGCCCAATCTGGCCCACCACCTGTTTTCTATGGCCTGTGAGCTAAGAATGGTTTTCATATTTAATGGCTGAAAAAAATCAAAAGAATAATATATCATGACATGTAAAATGGAAATCTCAGTGTCCATAAATAAAGTTTCATGGGAACGCAGCCACGCTCGTTCACTTACCTGTTGTTGGTGGCTGCTCGTGTGCTATGAAGGCAGAGTTCAGTGGAGTAGTTGCAACAGAGACCATCTGGCCCACAAGCCTTAACAAATGTACCACCTGGCCCTTGACAGAGAAGGCTTGCCAACCCCTGCCACTGAGGCACGTGGCACTAGCCTGTAGCTTCCACTCCCCGACCTGCTGTCAACATTTACTACCCGCCAGGTCAGTCTTCCATATAAGTCAAAATATACACATGACTGAAAGCTGGATGGCACAACTGGTAATATTAATGACTGAATGAAAGTCAGAATTACCTCTACTGGTTGGAATTTTGTGTGGAAATCAACAGGATGAAATTAAAAGTCCACGTGTTAAGTCCCATGCAGTAATTAATATCAGAAAGTCTGATACACAGAGCGAGAAGGAGATCTGTTGTGTGTTGACAGAGGAAGAACCAGGATGAACAGGGAAACATCTGGGGGAGGCAAATTTAGATCAGAGATTTTCCTAACAAGCAGAATAGTTCAAGGATAGAATGGGGCACCTCAGGAAAAAGAGAACGCAAGCTTGGAAGTGCACCCTGTTTCTTAGAAATCTGACAGGAAGGGCCCCTTCTTTGGTCTAGACAAACTTTTTTTGTTTTGGTTTGGTTTTTGGCAGCTGGCAAGTAGGGGAATCTGAACCCTTGACCTTGGTGTTACAAGGCAGCGCTCTAACCAGCTGAGCTAACCAGCCAGCCCTAGACAAGCCTTAAGAACTATTTAGTCCTAAAACGGATTATATACTATTACAATTTAAACCAGAGACACTGGTTTTTTGCTAAATAGATGTCAAAGATAATTTTCTAGGTATTAAGTGAAAGCACCAAAATTATTCTTCAATTAAATTTATAAATTTTAAGTGCAAAGATAAAACTCATTATGGCACATACAGTCACGTAAAGATGCTTTTAGGTGACAGATGACCAATAAACTTATTTGACAAATGCTCAGTGTGGAGTTCTATTTCTTAAGGAATCAAAGCCAAATGATCTGAGTTCAGAGACTTATTAGTTCTTGTTAGAATTAAAGCACATAGCCTAGCAGGGCTGTAGGGAGACTCAGATTGTTCTTTTTAATTTTTGGAATTTTTACATTTACCTCAACAAAAATAAACCTACATGGTATATCAATCAAGTTTACTCTCTAAAAAGTCAGAACTGAGAACCTCGTTCAATGAATATGTTTAGGAGTGACTGGTTGGGAAGTGGTTTTATATGCATTGGGCACTGATAGTAAAGGGCCCAAGTCAAGGGCTTATCCCACACTCAGCCCCTAGTCCTGCGATTGAGCACAAGGCACCTACCGCATCTGTTTTCTCACTTGTACAATGAGGATAATGACGCTTGTCCTGCCTGCATCCTACAGCGAATCATTATGAGAATTAAACTCAAATGATGTAAAAGGGCCATCTGAGTGGAGAGTGCCATATACATTTTAGAACGTGAATTTCTTTCTAACCTCCAACATATTTCTATCTTCTTTTTCTAAGTGTTGGCATCACTTGGGTCAGAGTTATAAAATCCAGCCTAAAGTCTCTCATCCGCGGTGTCTGCAGGCACGCTGCCACAAGCTGGCAGTAAGTCCAGCCAGGGTGTCCACACAAAGGAAGAGCAACCTGTGTCAGGAATGCTTGTGTGTCTTTCAAGGTCTGCAGGGGACAGAACGCACAAGCTTCCTGAGTCTAAGGTGCAGTTGTGAGGTACAGATGTCAAGTACAGGTGACTAAGCTGTGCGGGCAGGGATCATTTCCTATGTTGCTTCTCACCAGCCCATCCCTCCATCTCACTCCTGCCACTGCCAAAACTGTACTGTCACTTTGGGGCCACAGGGCAAAATCCTTCCAACAGGCCTCACAGATGAAGTCACTTCATAATCATCAATCTGTAAGACGTTACCTATCTTTATAAACTGGAAAGCATATTTTTCTCAAATGCTACTAAATTTACATTAAAACGGTAATTTCAGTCCAATGAAAAATTAGGCCTATTTGCAAAGAATGAAATAAGTGGCATTCAGAGCAGTGTCGCCAGCCTCTTGTTTCCGATCCCACCCAGCCCAGCACTTTGAAACTGGCAATTGTGCCCAGAATGGTCTGAGCCTCTGTTGTCATCCTCGCCAACCTACCACAAGGTGTTGTCACCTGAACCCACAACATAGGGACCTTTGAAAAACGTAACAGCAAGAAACAGACCAGGAACCAACACAACACAAGTCAGACGGAACAAGAGAACACCAAGTACTGCTGACAAGGTTCATGTCCTACCGTCAGGGTCTTTGGTGCTTTTAAATATAGATTGTTTTTAGCCCATTGTGTACATTTTCCTCCACTCCCTCCATGTTAATTTCTCAATAAGCGGGGAGCAGGGCCCCTTTTTTGAGCACTAACTGAATTTCTTCAAGATCCTAGATCACAAAGTGCAAGGCTCAGGTAAATGTTCTCATTCCTCCATCTGTTTAGAAGTCTTGGTCTTCCTTTCACTAAAACAGAGCTTCTTGTACACAGGTTCTCAGAAACAGAAAACCCTGCAGACGGAGGCTCCTGGGGCTACATGGAAGAAAAAAGGCATCAACAGGGACCGAGGTGGCACATCCCTCTGAGGCCGATGCCCTTCTCCTGGGATAGCAGGCACCCAAAGGCAAGGCCTGGTTCACGATCAAGTGGTTCCAAGAGTACCAGACTGCCTAGGGCACCCCTTGATATTCTGAGTTATCTTTTTCTCTACCATGCAGCCTGGTGACTCAAATTTGGCTCCCTGAGGATCTCCTTGATAGGGAAGAATGCTCCAGCCAATTGATCTGAGCACTGTTTCCACCCTGCGGGCAGCAGGACGTGAATGTATCAGTCAGCCCCCCTGGGACCTGCGCAGTGGGGACTGGTCCACAAAGCCCATTATCCCAGTGAACCGACAGTATCCACTTGGGAAGATACAACTCGGCCCTCACCCTGCAGCAGCATGGCCACCCTTCTGTTGCACCTCTGTTTTACAGAACCACTCTGGGTTCCCATATACTTTGTCAGATTTTATACTTCAAATATATATAATTTGTCACGGAACTGCCAGTCTTTCTGTTTCTTCCTATCTACCTTTCTCATTCCTTCTTTCTCCCAGCCCAGACGTGAGGTTCATAAGAATGAAGATCATACCTTTTCTACTTCTATATCTTCATGGCTTTGAATAATCCTGGCCTATGACAGACAGTCAATAAAAATGTTTGCTGAATGACTAAATGATAGAATTAGTATTTACTGAGATTGAGATAAAGAGATAAGATATATTAAAACTCATACAGGTTTGTTCTATTTAACTAAAAGCAACCCTGAGATACTCCCATACTGCCACAAGTAATGCAAGACTTTTACAATCTCACATTTCTAGGGTGGCATATCATTTATTTCTAGTCCAAAGTTTTGTGTTTTGGATTCCTTTCCATTTGATAAAACACAGCTTTCCTGAGCAGACATTAACTGAGATATTAAATAATATTAAAAACAAAAACAGAAGAAGAGTTCATGGGGTTAGTACAACCAAGTCTGTGCACAACACTGGGCCACCGTGTATGGGAAGTTCCTTGGAATTTCAGGTGGTGGTTTAATGGTAGAGGAAAGGCAGGGAGCAAAGCCGGGGGGCCTAACCAACCAGTGGGCAGGCGACAGTGGGGGGCCTCTGGAGGCTGTGGCCTCCCTCTCTCTTTCGGTGGTGTCCTCACGCCCTCACCACAGCCAGGGAAATGCTTACTTCTCACGGACATCCGGCACTTGACTGGGCTGGAGGCCAGGTGCTGACTGGGAGCTGGGACTGGTGGGAGCCGACAGGGGACTCCTGATGCTCTGTACAGAGTGCCTGCGGCTCCTCCTGCAATCAAGGCCACGGTGCTCGGCCCCGCCACCGCCACCGGAACACACGCTGGCCCTCCTGCGGTCCCGGCACCCACTGGGGGGCAGCTCCACCGTCTCGTCACCATCCTCATGCCTGAGCACCACCTGGAAAAGCAGAGCATGCCCAGAGCCAGGTCAGACTTGACACATCCTTTCATACGTCTTGGGTGTGACCTTACATTTCAGGCTCACCCTGGTGGGGATTTAACACTGCCTATTCCCAAACCATGAGCCTTGGCTTCACTACAAGGTCTTCGCAACCACCTGCATTTGGAAGTGAAGCAGTCTGCAGTCTGAAAGGTGCTTGCGCCACTGTGCTTTCCTCCAATCAAACAGATACGGAAAGAACAACCAATCCCAAGGGTAAGTCTGAGAAATACTCTGTTATGTAATGAGATGGATCTAACTTACCGTGGAACCCAGTGTTTCCATCCCCCAGGCTGTCCTCTCCCCTTGCCCACCCTCTTTCTCATCTGGTCCAGGAGGCGAGGCCCTGCTGAAGCCTAGTGGTGGCTGATCATTCCTGAGCTTCCTTTCCCAAAGAAGGTGCTCAGAGGAGCATAGAAGAGGTGACAGTCACAGATCCAGGTGAGGAGACACTGGCCTCACCCACAAGTCTTTCTGAGAGGCCTCCTGCAGCAGTGTGGACCACTTACTTTCAACTCCTGGCTGACAGCTGCTGCAGTTAGCAAGCTGCCCTCAGCACCTGGTCTCGGGAGGGGTGCGACCTGTGCTTACACAAGACAGCTGCACATGCCAGTCACAAAGACATATAACAGAAACAGGCTCCTGGAATAAAGATTTTTGTTTAAACTTTCCTTTTAAAAGTGATGCATATTTGTGCAGAAAAAGGACGGGCTTACACTTTGCCACTTGGGCTCCCACAGGGAAACTGAGCTAGCTGGCACCTACCCTTACAGCCCTGCCTTTTCCCAAGGGATATTTTGTTCCTATGCCTAGTTGGTGCCACTGCAGAGTCCCAGCTTGTCCATCTCCTCATCTCACTGTCCTGGATCCTGCTCCTCAGCTTTCTCACTGCACATTAAGATGGCCTGTCCTTTTGCATAACTCACCTTCAGTGACCCTGCTCCTTCTCCACATTCACTCTCCCTGGCCCTGGGCTGTACTCATATCTCCAGCCGCTTTCATTTTTTATGATTACATTCTCTAGACTGGACAGTAAAAAGAGCACAAGTTTTGGTGTTGACCAGACCTTTGTGTGCAAGCTGGCTGTGCCACTAATGAGCCAGGTGTCACCTGTTGCAAATTACTCACCTTCTCTTTAGCTCATCAAATGAGGATGACGGTATTGCACGCACAGGTTTGTGATAAGAATCACTTGTGTAAAGATAGCTTGGGTAAAGCACCCAGGATAGGGCCTTCTCTGGGCTGGTACTCAATAAATAGGACTGCCCCTCTCCTACCCATGCTCCCAGATGAAGTGGCTTAGGAGGCCCCTAAATTCCTCCATCACACAGAACTGGTGGGTGAGGCCACCTCAGCCCAGATGAGCCAGCTCAAGCAAGTCCAGAAGTCTCTCTGACCTGGCACCTGTGGAGTCGCATCGTCCCAAGTGCAAGTTCTATAGACTTGTGGGTGCTCTCGCTCACATTTCACAACCTAGTCCTGTCACGTGAGAGGATGAAGTCACATAAAGACTCAGTTAGCTAATCATACCACAAGGCTTTAACACTGCCTCTGTACAGAAAACCTGTCTATTGCAAACCAATTTCCTTATGTCCAAAGTCCTCACTCTGGTCTTCATCTGACGAAGGTGAGCGTGGCTGAGCCAGGGCCAGGGTGACCACTCTCAGCTCAGTTCGCAGGGCCACGTCAGCACCTGAGACACATGGACTATTTAGCAGGAACATCTACACTTTATCTGCCCTACCCCCCATTTCCTCCAGCTCTAGCTTTTGGACAAGATGGATTTAGTGAAAACTCTTCTATCTACATGCCAGATACATTTTATAACAAACTCTCAGATATACAAAGACAATTTAATGGTCTTTTGACTATTGTACGTTCTAGAGTTTACTACTCAAACGTAATTTTGGGAGATTTGATGCAAGAATTGATAAAAGTTCACCTAAAGCTCTGTCTTTACAAGATCTCATTGTAAATTCTGTTTCCTAGGAGTCCTCTTCTTCCCCATACTGTAAGAACCAAAGAAATTATGTATTTGGTTAATCACATTTGTCATTTCAACTTTAAAACTTTAAATGGCATTTTGTGGGGGAAGTTTGAGAATGATCACAGACCTAACAAAAGGACAGCATTTAAAAATATTTCTAGCCAATTATTTTTCTTCATTTCTGATATAAAAATTCTACACCATTTGAACTTATTTTGACCTGAAGTGTTGATTCTGCTTCTTATTAAGCACACATTTGGATGATAAGATTAGAGGCTAAAGTAGAGTTCAGATATTTCTAATTCCTTGTCTAACCTCAGAGATTCAAGGTTCAAATAATGTTCCGCTCACAGTTCCTTTGAGAGAGGCATACAGAGTGTGCGTGAAGTGAAATCCACTTTAACTGCCCTTTGTCAAGGAATATGGAGACAATCAGAAAGTTTAAAAGAAAAGTCTGGAAAAATTATCAAGGCAACATCATAAAATGGAATTCAACTAGGGCTTTCTAAAGTTCAAATCCTTGACAAAATACCTATCTCCTGAAAATAAGAAGAGTGCATGGAAAGAGTGAATGGACCACAGAATCCCAGCAGATCCAAACAGCCTCAGATTTGGAGGTCAGAGACAACATGAAATTTGGGGCTGGTGTTCAGTCATGTTTCATTTTCACAATAAGAATTCTAGAGTCACCAGTGCAGTGTCACAGGTGACAGGAAGAGAGATTTCACTTGTACATACAGGGCTATGGTGGCATTTCCAAATTCTTCATTATCGAGGGAACACTACAGCTTAGAGTCAAGAACACTAAGAGCTCAAAAACTCCTGGAGAAAACAGTTCTTTTCTTTTTTTTTTTCCTTTTTTTGTCTTTTTTACTGACCGGTAACGGGATCGCAACCCTCGGTGTCGCGCCCGTACCGGGGACCGGCAACGGGATTGCAACCCTCGGTGTTGCGCCCGCACCTCGCTCAGCCAGTGAGCGGGAACCAGTCTCCACATGGGATCCGAACCCTCGGCGGGAGCACCGCCGCGCTCCCCAGCGGCGCACTCTCCAGTGCGCCACCGGGCCGGCCCAGAAAACAGTTCTCAATGCGAGGCTTATTCAGAATCTGTGGCCAGTGTCATACCTAATTAACTACAGCGCAATGAGTCTCCTCCACAGGAACAGAAAGTGAGATCAAGCCTGTCGTGACAGAGCTAGTCTAATCTAATATCTCCCAAATGATGGAGTGACTCCTTTGCTGGACCCCTCATCAAATACCTTCTAACTCTTTTAATTAAATGTAGAAACTGTAAACTAAAACCCAGGTGAGGAGCAAGTAGGATCCAGAATTCAGCATCAATTGCTTGTACAATCCCCTTAACTGAGAAAGCACTTAGGAGCACCTTAAGGTGACATCTGTTACAACTTCTACCAGTCTTTGAAGGCACGGAATGATCTTACCACTATTTAATTTAAAAAATTTTTTTTCTTTTTATTTTACTGAGGTAAGAACACTAAGCACGAGATCTGTCCTCTTATCAGATTTTAAGTGTATAATTCAATACTGTTAACTGTAGGAATGACATTGCACAGCACATATCTAGAACTTATTCATCTTGCATTACTAAAACTTTAATTTGTTGATCAGCAATTCTCCATTTCTCTCCCCCCACCCCGCCCCAGCCCCTGTCAACCACCATTCATTTTTTTTTTTTTTTTTTTTTTCGTGTCCAGCAACGGATCGCAACCCTCAGTGTCGCGCCCGTACCGGAACGGGACCGGCAACGGATCGCAACCCTCGGTGTTGCGCCCGCACCTCGCTCAGCCAGTGAGCAGGAACCGGTCTGTATGTGGGATCCGAACCCTCGGCGGGAGCGCCACCACACTCCCAAGCGGCGCACTATAGCAGTGCGCCACCGGGCCGGCCCGGCAACCACCATTCTATTCACTCTCTACTTCTACAAGTTTGATTATTTCAGATACCTCACATAAGTGGAATCACGCAGTATTTGTCCTTCCATGATTGGCCTATTTCACTTAGCAAATGTCCTCCAGGTTCATCCATGCTGTTCCAAATGATGGGTTTTCCTTCTTTTTCAAGGCAAAGGAATAACATCCCATTGCATGTATATATCACACTGCCTTTAGTCATTTATCCCTTGATGGACATTTAGGTTGTTTCCACATCTTGGCTATTGTGACTAGTGCTGCAATGAACACGGGAGTGCCAATCTCTCTTGGATCCTTATTTCAATGCTTTTGGCTAAATACCCAAAAGTGGGATTGCTGGATCATATGATAGTTCTATTTATAATTTTTGAAGTCTTTTTAACTTTTTATTATGGAAATTCTCAAACATACACAAAGTATGGAGAAGAGTAGAGACTGGGATGTGTTCATCACCTACACGGTTCTGCGTTTATCAATTCATGGCCAGTCCCGTCTCATTTATACCCTGTTCCCTGAACCTAACCCCACAGCCAGATTTTTTTGAGGTAAATCTCAAATCACACCTTCTGTAAATATTTCAGTATATATCCCTAAAACATAAGGGTTTCTAAGAAACATAACAAACCATCACTCCACTTAAAACAATTTCTTGATATCACTAAATATCCAATAATCAGGACATTCTTGATGGAGATGAAGAATTACCACCATTTCTTTGGATTTATATGATTACACTACTGCTAGCATCCATGGCTGGCAACCCTCTTCACACAGCAGAGGCCGTTGTTTTCTATATTGCTATCTTACACCTTCTTTGTAATTCATACTTATACAATTTGATCCAGCTTTTAGGTGAAAGGGACATCAGTGCTAGCAACATTTCAACAAGGAACTGTGCTGATGACAGGTTGTGGCTCACCTGTAACAGTGTTAGGCCTCAGCGAATTGTGCCTCCCTGTTTCCTCACTCTTATGTCACCCCTACCCATTGAGACTGGGCTTGGCCATGTCACTTGCTTTGGCCATTGGACATCAGCAAACACGATGCAAGCAGAGGCTTGAAAAATGTGTGTGTGTGTGTTGAGACTTGCCTTTCTGAAATGCCACTATCATGTGAAGAAGTGCAGGCTAGCCTGCTGAGGACACATGGCCCAGCCAATAGCCAGCACCAAATGCCAGACAAGTAAACTGAGGCCAGCTCAGACCATCTGGCCTTAGTCATGTCACCAGATAACTGCAGCCACATGAAAACCTCTTAGCTGAACCAGGCCTGAATTTCTGGCCCATAGAATCATAAGCAGGGATTGTTGGTTTAGGCCACTAAGTTTTGGGGTATTCATTACGCAGCAAGAGATAACTGATACATATTTTTTATCACCTTTGACGAGAAATAATCTTAAAAGATTGGACTTATTAGGTAATTACTCCTGAAATAACCATTATTCCTCACCAAAGTCTTCAGCCTTAAGATGACTTTCCTCTTTCAGGGACCACATTTTCAGAACCAAAAGTTAGAATAGAACACAATAATCTGAAAAAAGATATTTTAATTTATATATTTGAAAAATCGCATAAAGCTATAAAAATTCAAATGATTTTAACTAAACATGGATCAAATCACCTTTCTGAAATAGAATTAAATTATAGGAAACTGGGCCTGTCTCCAGAAAGTCTGACACATACGGCCACCAGACATCCTCCACTATTAGGAAGACTTCTAGAAGCCTGACCAAGTTCTCTGCAATTGCTTGAGAACATTTGAAGACTTTTGTGAGGAAAGTATTGGCTCTGCTTATAGGCTTTCTTGATGTCCCTGCAAATACATAAGTTGATTGTCTTGTGGCAGTAAAAAAAAAAAAAATTAATACATTAACTTCCAGAAAGGAATAAAAACCCTGACTCTGTCTGCTATCTAAAGCATTCAGCTGTCACCTCGAGTTATTACTCAGGCATCCTCTCCTTCAGGTAGCTGCTTTCTGATCAAATCACGCCTATACTTCAACCCAGTGTCTGACAAACACTATTGTAAAGTGTGTCATCTCTGAAGGAGACCCTGGTTCATGCAGTTACTGAACTTCCACTCTGAGCAGTTCTATTACTGGGCTCTGGGGCTAGAAAGAGCCATGAGACATATGACTTGCAGGAGTTCAAAGGGACAACAGTAGGTCTCACCTGAGGACTGTTAATTCAGAGGTGCAGACCCAGGCAAAGTGCTCTTACATCAGTTATGAACAATGTGGGGGGTGGGGGGGCAAGCAGCAACCACTTTTTTTTTTTTTGGACTGGTAAGGGGAATGCAACCCTCAGCACAGTGTGGTCTGCACCACGCTCAGCCAGTGAGCGCACCGGCCATCCCTATATAGGATCTGAACCTGCGGCCTCCATGCTCCCAGCGCTGCACTCTCCCGAGTGAGCCACGGGGCTGGCCCACAAGCACCTTTTTTATCTTGTAGAGGAGGCTTCCTGGAGAAGGTGACATCTGAGGTGACTCCTGAAGAAGGAGTAGGAGTTTGTCAACTTGAGAATGGAAAGGAAGAAGGCTACAAGCAAAGAAAACAGAATGGATAAAGGAAAGCTTCCCAAAGGACCTGCCTTTCATGCTTGGCAAACAGGAGAAGTTGACTGTGGCTGAAACTTGAGAGGCACATTGTGAGAGGCAGAGACAAGGCCACAGAAGCACAAAGGCCACAAGCCGTGTAGGGCCCTTATACCAACTACTCAAGGAATTTAGGCTTCATTTTGTTGGTGATGAAAAAGTCACTCATTCATTCATTCATTTTTGTTTCCTTAAACAAGAACAGCATAGTCAAATTTGACTTTCGGAGGGACCACCTTGTTTTTAGATGAAGGGAGGTAGGAAGGGGGAGACCAGAGAAGATCCTGGTGGGATGTGCCCCTGCAGGATGCCAACGTCTCCAGGCGCTACACAAGCTGATCCCCCAGGCCCCACCCCTCCTTTCGAACCTCTACACCTGCCAAGCCAGACCTCCTCCAGCACTCTTTTTCCCTCCTTCAGTGTCTTTCTTTAGGCCATCACCCCAGATGGGCCTTCCTTGCCCCTGCCCCAGTTTCTCGCCCCCTCCTCATCCTGTCTCTTTTCCTCACAGACATGCTCACACTCTTGGATTATCCGCTTACTCAGGCACTTGGTCACTGTCTGCACCCCACTGGAATGTGCACTCCCTCAGGGCAGCGGTCTTGTCTGTCTTGTTCACTGCTGTGTCCCTGGAGCCTAGAATGGTGCCTGGCATACAGTAGGTTCTCAAAAGAGTTTTGTTGGATGAACAAATTAACGGACAAACAAATGAATAAGAAGATATTGCAACAGTCCAGGCAAGAAGCAATAAGGGCCAGAGCTAGGGGAATCATGATGAGAATGGAGAAAAAAGTAGTTTTGGGCAATGAAACTTCTAAAAGGGGGACACACGTTGGAACACAGGAAAGAGAAAGGCGTCCAGGACAGCTCCAGGTTCATAACTTTGGAGACTCTGCTGTCTGTACAGGTGGAGAAATGAAGAGATTGTGCAGGAGTTTTGTTTGTCATGGGAGGAAAATAAAGGGTTCATTTTGGGCTGGTTGCATGTTATACATGGCTTCCAAGTGGCCATGTCGGTTACAATTGGCAATCTCTTGGCACTTCCACATTTAGCTGCTGGAGAAATTGGATACCTACTTGCCTTAGACTACATCATAGAGGTTCCTTGGGGGCAAGGACAGATTTGTATTTTTTAGCCCCAGCAGAGGATGTGATATATAGTCAAATCAAAGAATGAAATACAAGAAGACGAGCAGGCAGAGAGAAAGGGAAGCAGAGAGGCACACAGCCATGGGCCTTAGAAGAAATCTCAGGGTCAAGATATCAGCCATTAGCCTCCAAGGCTGCTGACCTCACTAGGCGAACCACAGGCAGGCCACACAGACTGAGAAAGGAGATCCGATAAGGATACCTCAATGCTAAAAGGGAGGGGATGGAGACAGCAGATCCAGAGGAGGACACCGAGGAGAAGCAATCAGAGAGGTAACCTAGAGATGTCCATACACACAGCCACCAGAAGCAGTGTGCAAGAGTGGTCAGGAATTCTTTTATGATGCTAGTATAACAGTGATGCCCAAACAGATAAAGATGGCATATAACAGGGCCGAGCCCGTGGTGCACTCGGGAGAGTGCGGTGCTGGGAGTGCAGCAGCGCTCCCGCCGCGGGTTCGGATCCTATATAGGGATGGCCGGTGCACTCACTGGCTGAGCACGGTGCAGCCGGTCTCAAAAAGGGCAAAAAAAAAAAAAAAAGATGGCATATAACAAAGGAAGAGGACGGGGGGAAGGAAGGAAGAGGAAGGGGGAAAGGAAGGAAGGGGCCGGGGGGGCTGCTACAGGTCAACTTACCTATGAACAAAAAATCCTGAATAAATTAGGATCAAACAGAATTCCAAGAGCACATTTTAAAAAAGAATACATCATGACCAAGTGGATTATATTACAGGAATTCAAGGATGATTAAAGGATGGAAAGAAATGAATTAAATATCTAACTCAAAAAATCTAGAAAGAGGATGCAAGAGGGCAACACCAGGGTCCCAGGCAGGAGCTGAGGGCAGCCGCCCCTTCCACCTAGAAGCAGGCAAGAGAGCATGCCAAAAACACCACCTTCACCCGTGTGGCTCACGAAAGCCACTGCCACAGCTGCCACAAAGCAGCTCGACACCATAGCAGTAGCCACAGCCACCATGCAAGGTGGCCCACCAGACTCTCGACTGCACTGACACAAGCAGAGTTACCAGCGGAGATTGGAAAAAGAAGAGGATGTCATTTGGACCTTCTACAGCGTGCCCTTTTTCTCTGTGTTCCTTTTTCCTTCAGCCATTCCTTACTCATCAGTGTGGCTGAAGGCAGAGTGTTGGTAGAATACACACATATCAAGAAGCGAAATAAAAGCAGTTGGGTTACTTTTGTACAGTGCTTCTGCTATTCTGGTAAGAACAAAACACATGTGCATGTAGGAGCTACAAAAATGAATTGGGTAATTTTGCTAATACTGCATAAAAGTTAAATGCCTTTATATTTGCATTTTAAACTGATATTGTACAATATAAAGATGAACAGTAAAATTCATGGTAATAATTTAAAATTCTAATTTTTCTTTCCTAACTACATTAAATAGCAAATAAAAACACCATAACAAAGTGAGAGAGACTACAGAAGACAGTAAAAACTTGTTTTGTATCTTTAACAGCATTTTTACCTGCTTTTTCCACAAACGGTCCCCCATTTCCACATTGCACTGGGCCCTATAAGCTACATAGCTGGCCCTGCCCAAAGTTCTACCTCCATTAGGTAAAAGAAACGTGATCTCTGTCTTCCCTGCTCCCCTTGAGTAAAGGTGCTGCTGACAGAATGCATGTTCTTTAAAATAAAAATGGCTCCCAAGTTTCCCCTACACCAGGGGTTCGCAAACTTGAATATGCATCAGAATAGCCTGGAAGTCTTGTCAAAACAGATTGCTAGGCCCCACCCTCTGATTTTCTGAGTCAGCAGGTCTGGGGCAGGCCTGAGAACCTGCATTTCTAACAAGTCTGGACTGCATATCATTTCAGTGCCATGGGTCCGATGTGTCCCCCAAAAGTTCATATAATGGAAACTTGATCCCCGCTGTAATAGTGTTAAGAGGGTGGGAAACCCAATTACGGTATTTGAAAGGTGGGGCCTTTAAGAGGTGATTAGTTTGTGAGGACTGTGCCCTCACGAATGGATTGATCCATCCATGAAGTAACAGGTGTGGTTTTGATGGCTTTATAAGGACAATGAATGAGAAAGTTAGCCGTCTCTCACTCTTGCTCAGTCCTTCTTGCCATGTGACACCCTGGTCACCACAGGACCCTGTAGAAAGATCGTGTTAGGCAATTATGTTTTAGCCAATGTCTAATGGCTGTAGAGAGTTTCAGGTCCCTAGAACAGCACATTTTCCGAGAATCACAAAAAAACCCTCCCCCTTCTTCCTCACCACCACGTCCCCTTCCCACGCGTGCGAACTTCTCCACCTATAGAAAAATCCCAGCTCAGCTTAAACCCCGCTCGCTTCCCTCCCCTTCCTTCCTAGCCAGTAGGAACAGTCCAGCTCAGCCTAACTGGTATAAAAGGCCCACCCCGACTCTCCCTGCTGCTGCTCCCACTCTCGAGAGGGCAGCCTTCTTGTTCATTTTGCCTGCCTAATACGGTTTGGTTGAGTCCCTGTCTCCTGGTGTGTCTTATTTTCGTGCTCAAGTCAGTGCTTTTCCTTTCAGTTCCCACCCAGAAGAAGGCCCTCACCAGATGCGTTCCCTGGACCTTGGGCTGCTTAGCCTCTAAAACTGTAAGAAATAAATTTTTGTTTCTTTATAAATTCCTCAGTTTCACGTATTCTGCTATAAGCAGACACAGGCTAATACACTCAGCCTTTGACATTTGCTGAAGCTGTATGACACCTTACAAAAGGCATGTTCTGTTACCTCATAAATGTTCAGTTGCTCCACTAAGTCCAGGTCAGTTCCTTTCTTGCTTAGGTGCCTCTGGGACACAGCTGCGATGCCCAGCTCCTCCAGGCAGTCCACCACATCATAGAAGGTGTCTTGGTCTGGCAATCCTGACAATGTCTGGAGGAAGAGAAGAACGAGATACAGACATATCTTAGTGGACTGTGGCAAGGCTCTCAAGGCATTTTTTTTTTTTTTTTTTTTTTTTTCCAGTTTGGGAATTTTTTTTTATTTTATTTTTTTTGTCTTTTTCCGTGTCCGGCAACGGATCGCAACTGTCAGTGTCGCCCCCGTACCGGAAAAGCAAGACACAGTACAAATTCATTTGAGAAAAAACCTCTGTAGTATGGTAGGCAGAATGAACCGTAATATCCTCACACCCAGTGTACAACTGCTGTATAATTCCCTCCCTCGAGCGTGGCCTAGGCACTCCCATGGTGAAATGTCCTATGATTAGGTTACGTTACATGGCAAAGGTGAAAGGATTCTGCAGATATAATGAAGGTCTCAAATCACTTGCTTTTGAGCTAATCAAAGGGGAAATGGTTCTGGGTGATAATCAGGTAAGCCCTTTAAAAGAGGGCTAGGTCTTCCCTGAGCTCAGAGACTGGAAAGACATTATCCTGCTGGCCTCAAAGTAGCAGCAAGCCACCGTGAGGTTCTACATCTGCAAGGAAGTGAATTCTATCAATGACCACATAAGCCTGGAAGAGCACCTCAAGCCTCAGATGGCACTCACGCCCGGCTGACAACTTGATGGCAGTCTTGTGGACCCTGAGCAGAGGACCCAGCTGAACTGTGCCTGTACTCCTGCCCCCTGGAAACCGGAAGATGATAAATGTGTGCCGCTTTAAGCTGCTAAGTTTGTGGTAATTCGCTACATGGCAATAGAAAATAATATAATTCATGATTAGAAATTCCTGTTATGATCAATATACCAACAACTAGAGTTACAACAATTTAATGATTCCCTTTTATTAAATTCAGTAGGGCTTCCTCCCTTGGTCTATGAAATTTAGAAAGACATGAGAAATTTCAAAGCAGCAAGCAAGAGACAAAAAGATAACCCAAGAAAGAAAAAGCTGACTTCTCTTTGAATTCTGCCTCTCTTAAAAGAAGAGACTATGTCAGGCCAGGCCCCTGCTCAGAACTGGAAGGAGCCTTGAGATTTACTATGAGCACCTTATCTTATAAGTGAGGGACAGGAAGGCCTGAGGGGGAAGGGATTTGTCTCAGTCAACAGGAAGTTACTGAAGACATTGGGTTAAAACTCTGGGCTCAGAGCTGCCATTCCAGTCTCCACAAACACTCCTGCATTCTACACAATTATTCTGGCCTGTAACTTCAGGAATTTCAGACACTGGTCTTTAATCCCTACCTTTGCATTTCTAAGAACACTACATACATTTCTAAATTTTCTAAACGTGGTAACTTACCTCAGAAGAAATAAGGCCAACACTTTCCTAAGGATCATTTCACAGCACCAACTTCTCTGACACCTCTGTTTTGGGGCTATCAATATTGGAAAGAATGTTTCTATTCATAACCCAAATAATGGCTTTTTCCTTCTTATGCTGAGCAAAGAGGACACAACACACTATTGAGATCAGAAACTGGTGAGAAACAACTGTGATGGGAACACTTAATTGCTCAGGAGCCCCAATAAGGAAACAAAACAGGACGTTTTAGAACAGAAGCTGCAATAAACACGAGGTGCTCGCACTGAGCGGTCAAGTGTGAAAGCACATGCCAGCGCCTGCCCACGCCAGGCAAGGCAGTTGGCTCTGGATGCAATGGTCAGTGGGGCTGCCCCCTGCTCCCAACACTAGCAGAAAAATTACACGCTCATACAAAGAGTCCTGTCAACACAACAATTTCATCCTTTGATTTCAGTGAAAACTCCAGAACTTGCTAAAAGATGAAGAGAAGGCAATACTAGGCCTGAGCAGGACAGATCACTGGAGAAGCCCTAACTGCCTGCTAAATCTGCAGAATGCACAATTTGAGGAACACGCGCAAGATGACTTTTAATATCAGAATTAAAACTTTCTACACAACAGCGTGAGGCACAGAGAGAGGCCTCTGGTAATCACCTCACCTCTCCGTTCCCCTCTCTTCTTCCCCTTTTTCCCTGCTGGGAGTCAAATGAGGTTTTCACTCCAAAGTAGAGTTAAGTTCCTAGACCTAATCCCCATTGCCTTAGCAAGTCCAACCATAGAGAGGAAAGGGGATCACTATTAAACAAACAGATCTATGGAACTAAACAGTCTCAGGGAGCCCTTGCTCAGGAACAGCCCCAGGGCTGAGGGTGTGGAGAGGTCATATGTCACTCCCCTGTGGGAATGTGGGCTTGAGCCAAGCCTGTGTGCCACCACTCTCCAAGCTGGCTGCAGGAGACAGCTTTTTTCTCCACCTGTGCAGGAGAGGCCACACTCCTAAAGACATGCATTTATCTATTTTCAACTGGTTCTCTAACATGCTCAAAAAATTTCACGTTCTCCCACCTATCCCATCTCCTCCCAGTTCCGCCCTGTCACTCCTTCCACTGAGCTGCCTACTTCTGGAAGAGGTAGAATCTACCTCAGAAAAGTCTGCAAGGCCAATGCTTCTGAGGCCTTCACAGCAGACACTGGAGGTGCACAGCTGCCCGACCCCTGGTGCTTCCCCCCCGAGTTTTCCCTCAGACTTCATCTTGCCAGGGCTGGTGACGAATAAATCTTCACAGGCATCTCTCAGAGGGGAAACTCTCTGTCTTAAAGGACATTTGATTTTTCCCTCCCTGGATTTTAACTGATTCCATCACCTCTTTCTTGTAGGATAAAAGCAGTGTGGCACAGCCTGTACACGAATGTTCCCAGCAGTGTTCTTCGTAGAAGCCAAGAGCTATAAACACCCAAATCTCTGTGGCCACTGGATAAACAGACTGTGGTATGTTGTACAATGGAATACTACACAGCAGTAGAAAGGAGAGGACTATTACTACACACAGAGGAATCTCAAAGGCAATATGCCCAGCTTGAGAAGCCAGCCTCAAAGGGTTACATACTGGATGATTACATTTGACATTCTTGAAATGACAGAACTGTAGTGATAGAGAATAACTCAGTGGTTGCCAGGGGTTGTAGATGGGGGGGGGGGGGGGG